>NC_090648.1:374183002-374376150 GCF_040937935.1 Hyperolius riggenbachi | reverse complement strand
TTATTAGACATATGAAATTATGTGTTGCCACCTTTTTCCGGTATCGGTTAAAAAGAGCGCCTGAGCTGCCTGTATGAAAAGGGCCCCGCCATAGACATCAATGTTATTTCTGGAAATATGGGTTACAAGGTGTAGAAAAGGGCGCCCAAGTTTTGATATGGGTTACACCAGGTGCCTTTTTTGTAGCCGAAGTTTATATGGGCTACAAGCGCTGGAAGCCGAATTATTTAATTCCCCCATTATCCATGGCGGCATGGAGGGGGAATAGTAATTAACACATCCCAGAGTTTTTTTGTAGCCGAAGTTTTTATATGGGCTACAAGCGCTGGAAGCCGAATTATTTCATTCCCCCACTATCCATGGCGGCCTGGAGGGGGAATAGTAATTAACACATCCCAGAGTTTTTTTGTAGCCGAAGTTTTTATATAGGCTACACCAGACGCCTTTTTTGTAGCCGAAGTTTATATGGGCTACACCAGGCGCCTTTTTTGTAGCCAAAGTTTATATGGGCTACACCAGGCGCCTTTTTTGTAGCCGAAATTGGTATATATGGGCTCCACCAGGCACCCTTTTTTACAGGCGCCCTTTTCATATAAACCCCCTTATTCCACTTTTTTATTCTCTAGAGTGCAATTACCTGTGACATCACCTGCATTGATTAGTGTGTAGACAAGTTTGTGATCACCAAATCTGCATTATGGTTGGTTTTCTCGAGTTGTATTCCTTTCTTGAGTCTAGTATTCCCTATACTGTTAACTACACTATCAAAGGCCCTTGTTTTTCGCCCCTTTGTTTACTCATGAACCTATGTTACTTTAAAATGATACAGTTGTTATTTCTCTTTAAAAGGTATAAGTGGTGAAAGCTAAGGACTTAGAACACCTTCTAATGGGCATGTTTCTTGTGAGCAGTATTGAAGGTTATTCAAAAGATGCAGTTTATTAACATTTTTCTTGTGCTTTCATTAATAAGAACCTGAACTGAAAATTAAGTCAAAATAAACACAAACACATCATACTTACCTCCTGTGTAGTCTAATCCTCGATCTCTTTCTCCTCTCCTGCATACTGTTTGTCCACTGTGATCAATGAAATTCTCTGTCCTCCATTTTGAAAATGGCCATTACCCCATAACAGCTTCCTGGTCAGCACACTGTTAAACTGTAATATCGCCCAACTGAGCCATAGGGAAACAAGGACATTACCTTGCACATTCAGTTGTAACTGACAGCAGCTGATATATAACTGACAGCAACTGGTATGTCTCAGTTTTGACAAAATATTGTCAGAACTGGAAAGGATCACTGTAAGAAGAAACTGGTGAGCTTTTGAGAGGAACTGACGGTGAAGTAAGATTGTAATATTCAATTGCAGCTACATCATGTGTTTACTGTTTATGTGAAATAATTTTACTCAGTTCAGGTTCTCTTTAAGCATTCTTGTTTTCATTTAAAATTTTTAGTGCATAGTTGAAGTGTTGAAAAGTATGTAATTGGCGACAATGGCGCAGAATTATAGATGCATTTCAAATACAACCTGCCCTATCATTTACAAAATCTAAGACCTACTGTAAATGGGGGGGCTTTTTGTTTATTTACAGTAAATTAAATCATTTCAGGTAAAGCAGGTGTATGCGGACAAGGAACAGAATGCACTTGCAATTTAAACCTAATTATATAAGCAGTTAAACTTTTTGTTCATTGCAAAACCCCCTCATTTTATCCCAAACTGCTTTATGTCCTTTCTGCATCTAGGCTTTTTTTGATAATAATAATTTGCTGAACTGATTTGCCATGCTTATTGTATGGACTGTTGTAGATTCTTGAAACCCTTCTCCTCCAAGAACAATTCAATGGGACACAGGGCAGGTGATTTGGCAAGCTAGTCAATAACATTCCATGGCAAATAGGACTTCAGATAGCTGCTTTTTGTTTGGGATCATTGTTTTGTTGGCAGCTGATGTCAACTCCACTTAGACATAGGTCAGAAATGGTGTGGTGCTTCAGTATGAAATAGTGGTCATTCTTTACATCACTTAGGCCTTGCTTACATAGTAATTTCTGAGAGTGGTAAACCTCTGCTATTAACTAGAAAGATACCTAAAACGTTTTTGGCCACAAAAGTGATGGAAAAGTTGTTTCAAGGGGCCTAATGCTGAGAATACACGGGTCAATTCTGGCGCTCGATTCAGCTCCCGATCATTTTGCCTGCTCTATTCTCTTATCTTCCTCTCTATTTTCTTATCTTTTTCAATTAACTTCAATGGTGTATCAGCGGCAAAATGATTGAACAGTGATCAGACATGTCGGAAATTATCTATCAAGCCATCTTAATGGCTCAGAATCGAGCCGTGTATTCCCAGCATAACACCTGGACTGGGGTATGCCGTAGGGGGATCCATGGCAAAAGTCCCAGCATAAATTACAGAGTTGGCGCAGTCGTGTTTTAATCTCTAAAGGGCAGAAATCACATTACTTTCCTAAATTGGTGGAATAAAGTGCTTTAAAACATCCGGTGTGTGTACATGTCGATCAGGAAGTGTAAAGGTTACGCCTGCTTCACATTGACAGATGAAACGCCGCATTTAACACACCGCAGTCCGCAAACAACCGCAAAGATCTTTAGTGAGGTTAGCATATCTTTGTTTTTACCAGTTGACACCTCCAGGACAGAAATGTTAGTCCTCTCGGTGGCAATCTTTGTGTAGTGGTGTGTAGTGGCCGCTGTGCTTGTGCGCACAGTCGTGGGAGGGCTTAAGCGCATGTTCACAGGAGTACATGCGATCATGGTTTTCCAGCCCATATGGTCGGGCTGAGGTAGTTCAATGACAGTTAAGTGACCAAAAAAACACGGATTCTGCACTGAGGCCTTATACAGTGGGCAGTAGTGAATACTAGATGTTAGTAGTGGTGTGAAAGATTACTGGGTTATAGTCGGTGCACTACTAGGACCAGCAGACCTGTCTCCAACAGCTAACATGTGCACTGGCCACCGAAGAGCAATACAATAGCAAGAAAAACAATGGATCAGCCCTAAGAAGGGCTTAGCTGTTCAGGACAATATGGTAGCAGCAAGAATCTGCACTGAGCAGTGTTGGACTGAGAGGTGGTAAAGCTGAGGGAATCCAATTGCTGGCCAATAAGTAGTAATCAGGTGTTGCTGCTTGCAGTGAAGACTTGCTACAGGTTTCTATGGGAAGTGATAACACAGGGTTTCTGCTTCTTGGCCAGCAGGTGGATTTCCTCAGTTTTTCTACCTCCCAGTCCCACACTGGCACTGTGGACACAGAACACAGGCCTACCTATCTCTCTCCCTGTTGCAGCACACTCTCCCTGATCTGCCTAGCACAGAAGCCAAACACAGACTGCAAAATGGTGTATGTGCTGGCTTTCCGATAGGTGTGTGTGTGTGTGTGTGTGTGTGTGGGGGGGGGGGGGGGGGGGGGGGGGGTCTATGTGGAAGGAATAGCTGATTGGCTGTCATGTGCCTGCTGACTGTGAGGTAAGTGTGAAATGTATTTGCTTGAGGGGTCAAACTCGAACACCCCTTGTTCACCGCAAAAAATTGGTGAATAGTTTGGACCATCTCCACTATAAATAACCTCACAAAACTGTACTATGCTATTTTATGGGCCTGTCCTCATTAAACTCAGTTATGAGGCATCACAGTTGAGAAAGGTCAGAAATGTGCTGCATGCAGTGTCTGTATATTGGCTACCCCCCTTAAAGGGAACCTTAACCGGCGGGGAAAAAAAATTCACTTACCTGGGGGCTTTCCCAAGCCTCCTGCAGCTGTCCTGTGCCCGCGCCGGTCCTTCGGTGCCCTCCGGTCTCCCTCTGCCGCTAAGTTTCGTTTTCGGACGACTGCCAGTCGTCCTCGGGCAAAGCGTCATCTTCTTCCGCATTCCCCGTCGTAAAGAGCCGTAAAGCGCGTCCGCATGACGCGTTTGGCGTCATGCAGACGTGCTTTATGGCTCTTTACGACGGGGAATCCGGAAGAAGATGACGCTTTGCCCGAGGACGACTGGCGGTCGTCCGAAAACGAAACTTAGCGGCAGAGGGAGACCGGAGGGCACCGAAGGACCGGCGCGGGCACAGGACAGCTGCAGGAGGCTTGGGAAAGCCCCCAGGTAAGTGAATTTTTTTTCCCCGCCGGTTAAGGTTCCCTTTAACCACAAACATGTGGATGGGCCACAGTGGGTAATGCAAAAGGATGTTGAAGGTAAATTACTTGTGTCATTAGTAAAGTATAGCCAAAACGGATTTGTTTCCCAAAATGGGACATAAAAATGGAACATGCATTAGAAATATATTTGATATTAAAAGACAATTTTCTGGGCCATTAAGGATCTGTGCAGGTATGGTGACCCTTCCATGGGGGGGATGGAGCAAATCAGGAGTACAAAACAAAATTTTTAAGTTTTACAAAATATGCAGCACCAGTGAAGGGTGGCCTGACAATCCACACAGATCAAACACCAGCTAGGTCCCAGAGTTTCCAAACCCTGTCCTCAAGGCCCACCAACAGTACATGTTTTGCAGTAAATCCCAAACATTCACAGGCGAGGTAATTAGTGTCTCATCAGTCCTAATAACTACCTCTGTGGATTTCTACAAAACATGCACTGTTGGTAGGCCCTGAGGACAGGGTTGGGAACATGGAGTAAGGCCATCCCTGTATCTTTAGAATGCAACATTTGAGTCTGAAACTAAGTTTATCATTGGCATTCAGGGTAAGCTTTTTTCTTTTTAGTGTTCGAGTAGTATGGCATACACCAAGATTTGAAACTCCATATGCTTTTAGAAAGTTCACTTTAGGGTTATGTTTTCCTGGTGTGCATTGGAAAATTGCCTGTACCTTTCCTCCACATCTGGTAGCATTTGGGCTTTAATAGGAGTCTAAAGGATTGCCCACTAAATGCTTCAAAGGTCAGTTGCCAGTGGAAGGTGCGAGTTCGGAAGGTTTTTAACCATTGCAAAAAATTAAATTCATTTCTTTGGTAGCATCTTCCGAGCACCTGTCAAGCAGAAGCAAATGCTAGAAAATCTCTATAAAATGCTCCAAAAAAAAGCAAACCTAAACTGAAAAATAAGTCAAAATAAACATGCACACTTCATACTTACCTCTGGCGTAGTCTGCTCATCAATCTTTCTCCATTCGTTAGTCCACTGTGATCAATGAATTTCTCCGCCCTCCGTTTTAAAAATGGCGATGACCCTTTAACAACTTTCCAGCAGCAGATTGCGGCGGGGGGCAGAGCTGCGAGAGTGGCGGCAACGGGCGGGGGCGCGCGGTAAATGGGATGTAGAGTTTACGTCCGGTCAGAACCGCAGTGACACCCGCCGACGTAGATTTGTACTGCGTCGGTCCCTAAGAAGTTAAAAGGAAATTAATATGGCATCCTCCACATACCTCTCGCTATAGTTTAAATTAACTTTTTAGTGTTTCACAATCTGAAGAGAACCCGAGGCGTATTTGTCAAATCATATTAGGAGACATAGGCATGTTTTGTGAACAGTGACCAGCCCCTGTGTCCTTCTATTGTGCCTCCATCCCCCCCCCCCCCCGGCTCTGCTGTCCCCCCTTAAAAAAGGCACAATAGAAGGACACAGAGGCTGGTCACTGTACACAAAACATGCCTCTGTGTCCTAATATGATTTGACAAACACGCCTCGGGTTCTCCTTAAAAAGCACCAAAAAGTAGATGAAGTAGTGTCAACATTTTCTTGCTTGCTGATGGCTTGAAAAACATTTTATTGATAAAATGTGAAAAAAATCACCTAGGAGATAAAGTAATAAAAGTGAATTGAATATGTGCCCTCGCGTCCTTTCTATTAGAAAAGCGTGCCCTTACTATTAAAAGAGGAACTGTCTGTTACTGTGGTCCTACATTGCTTTTGGGTCTAACTGCTGGCAAACATTGTTTACATTGGTCTTAAATCATCCTTTGTATTGTCACAATGAACTAATTAGATATTTTTATCTTTTGAATTACAAATAAATTTGATTCATTAATCACTCGATTCTCATCAGGTGCGTTTCTAGGTTCCTGGGAGATCCGGGGCACCCCTGGGCACCAAGAGGGAACGAGTGTGCCGTGCACATCGCGCCGCAGCGAAAAATGGGCGTGACCATGCTGTGTAAAGTGGGCGTGGTCATAGGTGGGGCCAAATGTACTTGAACATAGCAGTGGCGTAACTTAAATATATTCAATAGGCAGAATTTCACATATACAAGCCCCTCACCTGACTTCTGTCTTGCCTTCGGCTGGCTGGCCTGTGCGCTGTACTCGGCTGGTGGTGATGCTGTGCTGGCCTGGCTGGTGGTGATGCTGTGCCGACCTGGCTGATGGTGATGCTGTGCTGGCCTGGTTGGCAGTGATGTTGCGCCGGCCTGGATTTGCTAGGTGACTTGCTGGGGCTTTGCTGGGCTGGGCAATTTGCTGGGGGCATTTTGGGGGGCTTTGCTGGGCTGGGGACTTTACTAGGCTTTGCTTGGCTGTATGCTTTGCTGGGCTGGGACCAGGAGGCTTTGCTAGACTGGGGGGTTTGCTTTGCTGAGGGCTCTGCTTTGCTGGGCTGGGGCCCTGGGGCTTTTCTTGCCTGTAGATAGGTAGCTTCCCCCAACATAGGTTAGCGGGGCATCTTCCTCCAGTGTAGGTTAGATAGGCAGCTTCCCCCAGTATAGATTATATAGGCAGCTTCCCCAGTGTAGGTTAGATAGGTAGGTTTTCCCAGTATAGGTTAGATAGGCAGCTTCCCCCAGTGTAGGTTAGATAGGCAGCTTACCCCAGTATTGATTATATAGGCAGCTTGCCCCAGTGTAGGTTAGATAGGCAGCTTCCCCCAGTATAGATTATATAGGCAGCTTCCCTCAGTATGGGTTAGATAGGCAGCTTCCCCCAGTATGGGTTAGATAGGCAGCTTCCCCCAGTATAGATTAGATAGGCAGCTTCCCCCAGTATAGATTAGATAGGCAGCTTCCACCAGTATAGATTAGAGAGGCAGCTTCCCCCAGTATAGTTTACAGAGGCAGCTTCCCCCAGTATGGGTTAGATAGGCAGCTTCCCCCAGTATGGGTTAGATAGGCAGCTTCCCCCAGTATGGGTTAGATAGGCAGCTTCCCCCAGTATAGGTCATATAGGTAGGTTCCCCCAGCGTAGGTTAGATAGGTAGGTTCCCCCAGCGTAGGTTAGATAGGTAGGTTCCCCCAGCGTAGGTTAGATAGGTAGGTTCCCCCAGCGTAGGTTAGATAGGTAGGTTCCCCCAGCATAGGTTAGATAGGTAGGTTCCCCAGGTATAGATTAGATAGGTAGGTTCCTCCAGTATAGGTTATATAGGTAGCTTCCCCCAGCATAGGTTAGATAGGTAGGTTTCCTCAGTATAGGTTAGATAGGTAGGTTCCCCCAGAATAGATTAAATAGGTAGGTTCCCCCAATATAGATTAGATAGGTAGGTGCCTCCAATATAGGTTATATAGGTAGCTTCCCCCAGTATAGATTAGATAGGTAGGTTCCCTCAGTATAGGTTAGATAGTTAGGTTCCCCCAGTATAGATTAGATATGTAGGTTCCCTCAGTATAGGTTAGATAGGTATGTTCCCCCAGTGTAGGTTAGATAGGCAGCTTCCCCTAGTGTAGGAGGGGGCACTGGGCGGAGCGGCAGGGGGGGGGTGATCGGGCAGTTAATAACTCACCTGTCTTCAGATCGCCACAGGCACAGCTTCCATGTGCTTCCGACTTCCTCCCCGCGTCATCCGTCACATTGGTAACAGCGCCCCCTGTGATGTCATCACAGGGGGCGCTGTAACCAAGACAATGGACGCCACGGGGAGGAAGTCGGAAGCACATAGAAGCTGTGCCTGCTGCGATCTGAAAACAGGTGAGTTTTTAACTGCCCGCTCCCCCCCCCCCCCCGCTGCTCCACCCAGTGCCCCACTCCTGCCACTAAATAGATTTGGGGCACCATGGCAACAGGTTCCAGGCCGGTGCCCCGGATCAAAGGCTCTAGCGACGCCCCTGATTCTCATAGTTTGTGTTGCCAGTGTGAGTACTCCTGCTCCTTCCTGAATGTTGTTGTACCATATCTGAGAGGTTTGTCTTGAGGTGAGGACATGATACCCTCGGCTGAAGCACCCCCAAGGGACACACCTAGACATTCACTGAATGATTTTACACCCCAAACTGGATTTTGATTAAATGAAAAGATGTTTTTAAGAGCGATCCTTTTTGGCATTACCATTAAAATTATTATTTAGTTAGTATTTACATAGCTCCGACATCTTCCTCAGCATTGTACAGAGTATATTGTCACGTATCTTAACTGTCCTTCAGATGGGCTCACAATCCAATCCCTACAATAGGTATATGTCTATGTATCTATCGTGTAATGTATATATTATAGTCTAAATTACTTTACTCGCAAGTTAACTGAAATTGGTGCAACGAGATAGCGAATGTCAAAAGTGATAAATATCATTTTCTGAAAAATGCATGCTCATTTTCAATTTGATGCAGGCAACGTTTCAAAAAAAGTTTGGGATAAGAGCATGCCCTCCAATATGTTGTCAGCTTTTCTCTAAACCACACTCTGTAAACATTTTCAGGAGACCAGTTGCTATACTTATGTAAATTAAATGTTTATCCACTCTTGCCCAGGATCTCCCCTGTTGTAAGGTGTGTGTCCCCAACCCCCCCCCCCCTTCAAAAAAAACACCAAACCTGTTAAGTATTTTTATGTGAGCTGCCTATGCAATGAACACAGATACATTACTACATCATCATAAGCTGCTGACATGCCAAAAAGGTACTATGTCCATTACTTCCAAAAATAATTTGATAATTTTGATTTATCAGACTACAAGAGAGTTTTCCTTATTTCCTTATTAAAGGTCAACTGAAGTTAGTAGGATATGGAGGCTGCCATATTTATTACCTTTTAAATAATGCTCATAGCCTGGCTGCCCTGTTGGCCAACTGCTTCTAATACTTGTAGCCATAGACCTCGAACAAGCATGAAGATCAGGTAAAGTGATGTAGCGAACATTACATTTTTGGTATGCGAATTGACTGCAAAAGTTCATGAACAGGCAAACCGCCATAGACTTCAAAGGGCAGGTGATTTTTAAAACCTTTAGGGACTGTTGCTGGCCACAAAAGTAATGGAAAAGTTATTTCAAGGGGCCTAACACCTGGACCATGGCATGCTGGAGGGGGATCCATGGCAAAAGTCCCACCAAGTTGTGTTTTAATCTCTACTAGGACCAGCAGACCTGTCTCCAACAGCTAATTGGTGCACTGGACACACAACACTGCAATATAATAATATCAAGAAAAAGAAAAACAGCCCTTACAAGGGTGAACTACTGTAGCACTAAGCACTGACTGCACCTGTCTGCAACAGCTAAAGTGCACTGTGTGGACACACTGAACAGCAATATCACAAGATCAAAACACAGCCTTTAGAAGGGCTATTGGGGTTATGTAGATGGTGAATTGGTACTGTAGCAGCAAGAAACTCAACTGGGGATACAGAACACTGGCCTAATTAATGATTTCCCTAATAGCAGTACAGCTCTGTCCTTAGTCTCCTTCACAGCAGCCACAGTCAGAGTGTGAAATGTCTGCTGGCTTTCTGATAGGTGGGAGGGATAGCTGATTGGCTGCCATGTGTCTGCTGACTCTGGGGTGAGGAGTCAATTTTTTGCTCCATTATCATGTATAGGGGGGGGGGGGTTGATTAAAACATGCCATATTTTCGCAAATAGACGCAAACACGCGTTGTACGTCGTGAACTATTCGCAGGGCGAACAATTAGGGCTATCTCTAATCGGGTATAAGTGACAAAAACAAGATTAGCTGCATGCTTGTTATAGGTGTGCGATTTAGATACTACTACAAATAGATCAACAGGACATATTGTTTAAAGGGAAATAAACATGGCAGCCTCCACATTCCCTTTCACTTCAGTTGTCCTTTAAAGACAAAGACAAACACTTATATTGCACTTTTCTCCTGGTGGACTCAAAGCACCAGAGCTGCAGCCACCAGGACACGCTCTATAGGCAGTAGCAGTGTTAGGGAAACTTGCCTAAGGTCTCCTACTGAATAGGTGCTGGCTTACTGAACAGGCAGAGCCGAGTTTCGAACCCTGGTCTCCTGCGTCAGAGGCAGAGCCCTTAACCATTACACATCCAGCCAGCTTTAAATAATAAAAACCCAGAGAAAAGGCTTATATGATTTTTTTTTCTTGGCATGGATCACTGACAACTTAGACCTAAAATTTAAAATGGTCAAATATTTTTTCTGAAACAATGAAATTCATTAGTTTCAATGGGTGCCATATTGGGTTTGTACTATTTTTAGTTTCAAAGACTTTTATTTGGTAGCAGCTAAACCATACATAAATAATGTGTACATTTCAGAACCATTCAGGAGAGAATTCAAGAGAATGTTAGGCATTAAGAATAAAACAAGCTGATATCAATTATATCAAGATGCTGTTAATATACTTATTGTTGTACCTGTAGCAACTGTAAAACCAAGAATAACAATTTATGAATTTATAATTTTAGAAATGTATAAACAAATAAAAACTAAAGTTCACCCGTATCCAGCTGAGAACTGTGCAATTGACATATGCTGAGAAATCATCTTATTAGTGATGTAATATAAGCGAGGCCTTTTAGAACGAGTTCAAAATCTCTTGAACACCTACAGAGGAGGTAGTCTAGGTCCACTCCAAGGCAACCAAATTTTATCAAACTGGTGTGTCCTATCCAGCAAATTAGCTTTTATTTTCTCATTTAGCATTGTAGTATGGATGCGATCAAGGATGTAGCGGAAGGATAGGGTCTTCTGTAGCCATTGGGATGCTATATACAGTAAGTGTTTACAGTGTTCATTATATGTTGAATAAGCTTATGCTGAGCATAAGAAATTTCATCAGGATGCAGACCTAGAAGGCAGATAGCTGGGTCTACAGCTAAATGAATAGAGAGAGCTGAGTTCATTTTTCGAATAACCTTGGTCCACAGTGCAGCCACTACCGGGCAGGACCACCAAATGTGATACATTGAGCCTGGACCCAGACAACCTCTGTAACATAAGTTTGATCTATCACTATAAATCTGATGAATTAATTATCAAGGGGTGAGCAGCACAAACCAACTTTTAATGCAATTTTTTTGCAAAGTTTGCACGCAGCAGTGGAGACCCCAATCCCCACAAGAAATATATATAACATACAGAGAGGCTGCAGCACACAACAGGAAAAACAGTGACAGGGGCTCTTGGTTACGCTTTTTAACGTGCTTAAGCTCACCAACTGCGCCAAAGTGTCCCCGATCTGGTGAGTCCTACTCTAACCATACAATGCTAGTTTTTATCAGCAGTCTAGTTGGAACTAATCCAAAAACCCAAGAGTCAACTAAATGGGAGAAAAGGAGATTAAAAACACCTCACCTTCCACTAGCTACCAAACAAACTCTCTGGACATGTGCAATGCACTCATTTATATGCTTAACTGTGCTAGAGGTGGGCGTGGTTATGCAGGCTTACAAGGGGAAAATTATAATCAATTATCAAGGGGTGAGCAGCACAAACCAACTTTTAATGCAATTTTTTTGCAAAGTATGCACGCAGCAGTGGAGACCCCAATCCCCACAAGAAATATATATAACATACAGAGGGGCTGCAGCACACAACAGGAAAAACAGTGACAGGGGCTCTTGGTTACACTTGAACGTGCTTAAGCTCACCAACTGTGCCAAAGTGTCCCCGATCTGGTGAGTCCTACTCTAACCATACAATGCTAGTTTTTATTAGCAGTCTAGTGGGAACTAATCCAAAAACCCAAGAGCCAACTAAATGGGAGAAAAGGAGCCCCTGTCACTGTTTTCCCATTTAGTTGGCTCTTGGGTTTTTGGATTAGTTCCCACTAGACTGCTGATAAAAACTAGCATTGTATGGTTAGAGTAGGACTCACCAGATCGGGGACACTTTGGCGCAGTTGGTGAGCTTAGCTTAACCAAGAGCCCCTGTCACTTTTTTTCCTGTTGTGTGCTGCAGCCCCTCTGTATGTTATATAAATCTGATGAAGCCGTTCAGGCACTAGGTAGATCTGTGCAGTGCACGCAAAGAGGTCTCCATATGGACTACACAAAGGCTACCCTTAGATAGGGTGTCAAAGCATTGTGACCATTGATTATTGTCTAGATTGATGTTCAAATCACCTTCCCAGTCAAGTTGATATTGAAATTTTGTGTCCTGTGAACCAGTATTCAGTAGAGAGTATAGTAGGGACAGTGTCCCTTTTCGTAAAGGGTCGACCAAACATAAGGTCTCGAAGGTGGTGCTCCAGACCTCCTGGCCTACTTTGGCCATAGATAATATGTAATGTTGAATTTGATGCAACCTAAAGCTTTCATTGGCAGGTATATCAAATTTCTCCATTAGCATTTGTTTTGTGAATATCTTATTCTGGTGAAGAATATGTTTGAGGCCCGTAAGATTATTTACAGGCCACCAATTGAAAGCCTTAGGAATTTGGCCTACCAGGAAGTCAGGATTGCCTAAGAACTCTATTAGCTTTGACGGTGGTGATTGTAGCTTATATTTAAAACGCACTCTTTTCCAAATGAGGAGGGAATGATGGGTGCAATGAGATATAGATTTAATAATACTACAATGCTGAGATTGAGCCCATAGGATACCTGTCCAATTAAGTGGTCGAAGGAGACTATTTTCCAATGCCACCCAGCGAGGATAATGAATTCCTGCATAAAGCATTGGGATGAAGGCCAGTTGTGCAGCAAGGTAGTATTTATATAGATTAAGTACCGACAATCCCCCCTCATTTTTGTGTAGAAGCATAATCCTACGTTGGATTCTGGGTTTTTTTTTGTGACCAGACAAAGGCAAAAATTAATTTTTGGAGAGGTTCTAATGTTTTTTTAGTGATAGGGATGGGAAGGGTGCGGAAATAATATAACAGTTTTGGGAAGGAGGGTCATTTTTATAGCTGTTATACGGCCTGCCCAAGATATAGGATAGTGCATCCAAGTCATTATAAGTTTTTGCAATAATTAAAGCAATGGTCTATAATTCCAATGATAAAGTTGGGAAGGGTCATTAGTTATCTTTATCCCTAAGTATTTTAGGTAATATGGCTGGTGTTTGAGCTTAAAAATATTAGAGATGTAGGCTCCCATTCCCTGAGGGAAATTACTAAACCTGGCTTCTGATTTGTCCAAATTTAGTTTAAGACCAGAAAAGGCCTCAAATTTTTTTTTAGTTCTATCAAAAGGTTTGGAATGGAGATTACAGGATCTGTCAGGGTCAGGAGGACATCGTCCACAAACATACTCAGCTTATATTCTTTTTCACCTAATTTATAGCCTCGGATTTTAGAGTTTGCCCGTATAGCCGCTGCCAGTGGCTCCATTACAAGAGCAAATATTGCTGGAGAAAGGGGGCAGCCCTGGCGAGTTCCCCTTCGAACTAAAATTGCTTTCATCGTGGAGCTTGGTAATTTAAGATATGCCTTTGGAGTCGAATATAGTTGGCTAATAATATGCATAAAAGGTCCTTTGAGGTCTGCTCTTGTCAGAACGTTTGTCATATATGTCAAGGAGATGGTGTCAAAGGCCTTTTCAATATCCAAGGCCAGTGACACCACCTGTTGTCCCGTTTGAGTCGCATGATGGAGTATATTTAATGTTTTGTGGACGTTGTCCAAAGCCTGTCAGTAGGGTACAAAACCTACTTGATCCTTATCCACTAAATAAAATGTGGGATGACTTTATTAATGCATTTAGCTAAGATACTTGTTAGAATTTTATAGTCCAAGTTAAGGAGAGCAATTGGCTTATAATTTTTGGTACTGAGGCGATCTCTCTCAGGTTTTGGACACACAGCAATATGGGCGTCCAAAAACTCAGTTAGCAAGGGGTTTAGTTCTGATAGTATTATAGCATCTGGTAAGGTAGGGAATTGGGGTGTGAGCACATTTTTTATAATAGATAGCACTTAGGCCATCTGGACCAGGGGCTTTATGTAACTTTGTTTTTTTGATAACATCCTCTACTTCTTCTTCAGTGAAGGTAGAATTAATTTATTTAATTGCATTGGTAGTGAGGCAGGGGAGATCAAGTGAAGCCAGGAAATCTGGTCTTTTATGATTGTGATTAGCATAAAGGCCGAAATAGTATTCATGAAATGCTTTATAGATTACATCCGGGTCAACAGAAATATGGCCACCAGATGTTCTAATTCTATTCGTCTAAACGCCACCAGTGACGTGAAGTACGAGTAGTGTTGAGATCAAGACTTAATAATAGTATATCGTGATCAGATAGTGGGGTAGGAATGTGTCCCAAGAATTGAACACTAGGAACCATTGAAGAAGATGTGACCAGGATGTGATCTATTTTCGCATATGTATGGGTGTAGCCTCTCTTGTCACCAAATAGTTCTCTCCAAACATCTGTCAGGAAATTGTTTTCTAGCATTGTCTGGAGGGAGTCTCTGTGCTTTAGTAAGTTTGTCTGGAGAGGGCTTAGATTTTTCTAAAACATCGTTTAGTGTTAGGTTGAAGTCACCACACCAGACAAACATGGTATTTGTTCCAATAACTAATGTTTCTTGAATGTCACAAAAAGTTTGGAAAGCTCTACCTGCGGGAGCATAACAATTTATTAAGTACAGTGTTTTACCACAGAGAGATCCCCTCACAACTAGATAGCAGCCCTCTGGATCTATATCTACCTGGCTAACTATTAAGGGTAAGGTATTTTTAATTAAGATCATGACACCTCTGTGTTTTTTAATGGCATGGGCATAATAGACCAAACTATATGATTTATGGAAGAATTTTGGACAAGAGCTAGATGTAAAGTGTGTCTCTTGAAGACTAGAGATGGCCCAAACCTCCGATTTTCGGTTCGCGAACTTCCGCAAAAGGTTTGGTTCGTGCAAACTTTTGCAAACCGTAATAGACTTCAATGGGGAGGCGAACTTTGAAAACTAGAAAAAATTATGCTGGCCTTAAAAGTGATGGAAAAGATGTTTGAAGTCTAACACCTAGAAGGGGGCATGGTGGAGTGGGATACATGCAAAAGTCCTGGGGAAAAATCTGGATTTGACGCAAAGCAGCGTTTTAAGGGCAGAAATCACATTGAATGCTAAATTTCAGGCCTAAAGTGCTTTAAAACATCTTGCATGTGTATACATCAATCAGGTGTGTAATTAGAGTACTGCTTCACACTGACACACCAAACTCGCTGTGTAATGCACCGCAAACAGCTGTTTGTGTAGTGACGGCTGTGCTGAACTGGTGCGCACCATGGCCAGAGTGCAGGCGATAGCATTTTTCAAGCCCATATGGTAGTTAGGCATAGGTAGGTGTCCCAGTAGTTAGCTAGACATAGGTAGGTGTCCCAGTAGTTATCTAGGCATAGGTAGGTGTTCCCGTATAGGTAGATGGGTGCCCCAGTAGTTAGCTAAGCATAGGTAGGTGTTCCCGTATAGGTAGGTGGGTGCCCCAGTAGTTAGCTAGGCATAGGTAGGTGTTCCCGTATAGGTAGGTGGGTGCCCCAGTAGTTAGCTAGGCATAGGTAGGTGTTCCCGTATAGGTAAGTAGGTGCCCCAGTAGTTAGCTAAGCATAGGTAGCTGTTCCCGTATAGGTAGGTAGGTGCCCCAGTAGTTAGCTAGGCATAGGTAGGTGTTCCCGTATAGGTAGGTGGGTGCTCCAGTAGTTAACTAGGCATAGGTAGGTGTTCCCGTATAGGTAGGTGGGTGCCCCAGTAGTTAGCTAGGCATAGGTAGGTGTTCCCATATAGGTAGGTGGGTGCCCCAGTAGTTAGCTAAGCATAGGTAGGTGTTTCCGTATAGGTAGGTGGGTGCCCCAGTAGTTTGCTAGGCATAGGTAGGTGTTCCTGTATAGGTAGGTAGGTGCCCCAGTAGTTAGCTAGGCATAGGTAGGTGTTCCCGTATAGGTAGGTGGGTGCCCCAGTAGTTAGCTAGGCATAGGTAGGTGTTCCCGTATAGTTAGGTGTGTGCCCCAGTAGTTAGCTAGGCATAGGTAGGTATTCCCGTATAGGTAGGTGGGTGCCCCAGTAGTTAGCTAGGCATAGGTAGGTGTTCCCGTATAGTTAGGTGGGTGCCCCAGTAGTTAGCTAGGCATAGGTAGGTATTCCCGTATAGGTAGGTGGGTGCCCCAGTAGTTAGCTAGGCATAGGTAGGTGTTCCCGTATAGGTAGGTGGGTGCCCCAGTAGTTAACTAGGCATAGGTAGGTGTTCCCGTATAGGTAGGTGGGTGCCCCAGTAGTTAGCTAGGCATAGGTAGGTGTTCCCATATAGGTAGGTGGATGCCCCAGTAGTTAGCTAGGCATAGGTAGGTGTTCCCGTATAGGTAGGTAGGTGCCCAACTAGGCATAGGTAGGTGTTCTCGTATAGGTAGGTGGGTGCCCAGTAGTTAGCTAGGCATAGGTAGGTGTCCCAGTATAAATAGTTAGACAGGGCCTGGCACAGTAAAGCGATTACCAAGGTCCAACTGTGATAATTTGCTCAGCTGCCTGTGCAGGCAGGCAGCTTTTTGACCATTGTGTAGGTTTGCATGCTGCAGGACTCTGGAAAGAAGAGCTTCTGTCAGTTTTGCAGCTTGTGCTTGCAGAGGAATTTGCATACGTTGTCATGCAAATTGCCTGGCCACATTCATTGGAGGCATGTACTATAAGTACTATGTCTTTCCCACAATGCTTGGCTGGCCATAAGGAGTCTTCCTGTGAAACACTCTTGAGAGTGTCAGCCATGCTCTTTGTTTGAAGATCAGCTTAGAGTAATTCCTGGAAACTGTGCTAGGCAGATTCCCTAATGCAGTTAGGATTGTTTATCTGTTTGTTTGTTCTGTTGCTGTTGTCCTGTCCCAGCGGTGGGCGACAGGAAATGGTTCTGATCTCTGTTCTTGGAGTACAGCTGGTGCAGCAGTTGCTACCAGATATCTCTTCTGTTCTGTCTCCTTGGATCGCGCTAGCCACTTTCCGCTAGCGCTGTGGATCCTTCTGTTCTGTCTCCTGGGATCGCGCTAGCCACTTTTCGCTAGCACTGTGGATCCTTCTGTTCTGTCTCCTGGGATCGCGCTAGCCACTTTTCGCTAGCGCTGTGGACCCTTCTGTTCTGTCTCCTGGGATCGCGCTAGCCACTTTTCGCTAGTGCTGTGGATCCTTCTGTTCTGCTACTCTGTACCTGGATCACGCTAGCCACTTTCGCTAGTGCTGTGGATCCTATCTCTCGCTTGTCCCTGTTTTCGTGTGTCTGTCTTGTCTACTACGGACGCTTGCTGGAGGCTCGGTGAGGTAACCGTTAAGCAAGCGTTCGCGTCCTCTGTTTCATGTTTGTCTGTCGATGGTTAGTTAGGCGTGCTTGTCTTTATTGTGTTTCTCACGTGGAGACCGCGCATAACCGCGTGCACTGTTGCGAATGAGTGCGGTGTTCACGGTTAGCTAGCATTTGTTATTTTCCGCATCTACTCATTGTATGATTTGCTGTGCCTTTGCTATCCTCGTATTCTGTTCTGATCTGCCTTGTGTCACGTCTGGCGATCGCACCTCTCGCGATCACGTTCCTATTTCATATCTACTGTTGTGTGTGCACTGTCGCGGGGTGGCGACTAGGTTGGCGCACACGCATACAACCTTTCCTTTTGCTCGTTCTCATTCGCAATCGCCTCTCTTGCGATTGCGTTCTGCGCTTCGTACAATTCCTGTCTGGCATTTGTGGAGGTACAGAGGATTGGTTCCTCTGCACTCCCCAGCGCCATCTGCCGACAGGAATTTCCCTCTACGGGTGCGTAGCACCTTTTGCTGGGTGCCTGCAAATATACGCTTGTGGAGGATTTCCGCCGTATCAGCGCACGCGTTGTGCGCTGATCACGGAGAAAGTTCCACAATCGTTACACCAACATAATTATAATAATAACAGATAGGGCTGTATAATGCAGTGTCAGTGGGCAACACAACAAAAAAAATAGATCACAAGAACAAGATTAGCTCTCAAAAGAGCTGTTGTGAGGTGCTATTTTAGCAATAAGGATCAGCAAGGAGCAAGCTAACAAGCCTACAAGAGCCTAACTAATCTTTCCCTATGAGAGAGTCTACAGCAGCTGACCCTTCTCTATTTACTGCAGGCACATGAGTGAGTCCAAAGCCTGGCACTGCCTGCCTTTTATAAGGGGGGTGGGGAGTGGCTCCAGAAGAGAGAGTAGCCTGATTGGCTACAATGTGCCTGCTGACTGTGATGTAGAGGGTCAAAGGTGACCCTAATGGTGCATTATGGGGGCTAACTGAACGTCCTCAAAAGTTTGCGGTCCTCCGCGAACGCGAACCACTGGAAGTTCGCCGGGAACCGTTCGTGGGCGAACCATTCGGGCCATCTCTATTGAAGACAAACGATGTCAGGCTGGTGGCGGATTTTCCTCCTCTTAGATGTGGTGTAGAGGAGGTGTACAAATACATTAGTATAACATGAAGTATAATTCCCCATAGAAGGTATGCATCAATAATCTAGAATTAAAGTTTGCAAGATAGAACTACTCCGATGGGTAACACAAGGCATGACCTTCTATGCATAAATAGTTCATTTCCTAGGCGATATTATGATTTATGAAGTTAATGCTCGAAACCTAGTTTCTATAGTAGATGAAGCTATGAGATAGCACAAGGCATGGCCTTCCATGCAAAAACAAACAGTTCTGTAGGTATATATATAAGAGTTTATACAGTTAATGGCAGAACAGTTCAGATGAGGCATCCAGTAGCTAATATAAAAGTCGCATACATATAGACACCTCGTCAGTAATAACGCTCACTTTATGCCAGCTGAGGTAGCAGAGCATATGAGACGTAGAAGTAGAGGGGAGTATTGTCCATCCTGCCTCCAAGTCCCACACTGTAATCCTGGGATAGGGTGACCTCCAACGAAGAATAGCAGTTTTCCCTCAATGGTAGGGCTGTACTGTCATAAAGTTAAGCGCTCCACATAGAGAGTAGTATGGGCCTAATGGAGCGGTCCCAAAGTGAATAAAACGGTGAAAAAAATAACAGAAAAAGTGAGGCAATAATAGAAGTATAGTACTTATCTAGGAGGGGATGAAGGGGAGCCCGTTGCAGAGACGGATTGCCTTCCAACGGATTGCCAGATCCTCTTTGGTTGTTGCGGCCCTGGTGAAGGCGACGTTGAGACTACAGTATTGACTCGAATATTGGCAGCTTCCAAGGTTCTTTTACCTTCTTCTGGAGAAGTGATCTTGCAGCTGTTGCCTTGCAAAGTAAATTGTAGAGAGCATGGGAAGCTCCACCAGTACCTGATGTGGTTTGTGATTAGGGCTTGAGCAATCGATCTCAGAAGTCGTCTTTTCTGTAGTGTTAGTGGAGAGAGGTCTGCATATAGCTGCACCGTAGAGGGGACTCCAGGCAGCGGTGATAGGTTGCGGGCTGCCGCCATTATCTGTTCTTTGGTTTCGTGATCGTGAAATTTTAGGATCACATCACGCGGTAGTTCTGGGTTATGGGGCTTACCCAACGCCCGGTGAATTCTATCAAGGCATAGTAGAGAGTGGTCAAGTTGCGGAATCAAGGGCGAGAATAAGTTTGTAGCGATGGCCCTCAGATCTGTAAACAATTCCGGTAGCCCCCTTATACGGATATTAGACCGGCGCGCTCTGTTGTCCTGGTCCTCTTGTCTAGTTTCCAGCTGCTCTATTCTGGTGTCATGGGTGTCCAATTGACTCTTATCCTCCTTCAGGGAGTGAGCAAAACTGTCCAGTCTCTCCTCCACCACGTGGACTCTGTCTCCTATATCATGTATCTGCGTGTTGATGCTTGCAACGGCGGCATCTAGTTCGTTTTTTAGCATCTTGTGGATTGAGTTCAGTAGAGCAGAGTGGTCCTGTTTAGAGAGTTGAGGTGGGGAAGCCTGGGCACTCTGCGGTCAGTTTCCCGGAGAGGGACTTGGCGGCTGTGAAAAGGAGGTAGAGGACGCGTCCGCCATCTTTGAGGCCTCCTTCTTCTGACTCCAACAAAACAAGTCCGGTAAGGAACCACTTAGGCTGCTTGAATCTTTGCCTTTCTTGGTCCGTCTGCGTGTGGACATGTCCCGAAGGTAGATTTTAGCTTTAGAGGTGGGTTAGCGGTGTTTAGATGGCTGTTAGATGCCGTTTTCACCTGATCAGGCACGGAGCTCAGCACACCAGCATCTGGTCACACTGGCACCGCGTATGCGCCCCCGGTTTGTACTATTTTTAAATCAATTTAGATGATTTGTAAATTGCCAAAGTTTGCAGGGTTAAAACCAATACCGCAAAGCCCTGTGGGAATTAGTTCATGCTACATTAGCACTATCCAGGAGCGCCACGTGGAGGCTTCCCAATGCCCCCAAACAACCGGGGTGCCGCGGGGCCCCAAGCTCTCTCACAGCCTGGAAACCACAGCGGCATCCCGGAGGGAGATGCTGGGAGGTGCAGGCGACCCCCCCCCCCCAAGCGTGGCCACAGCGCTGGGAAGAGACGCCTGCACCTGCCTCCCAAAATTTAAAAACAGGCACTTACCTTAACGTCCATTGCGTTCTGCTACATGAGCATGACTTGGGAGCAAACACATGAGAAATGAGTGAAGCATGGGCCACTCCAAGCTTTGGAGCTCAGAGCTGGCTTTCACACATCACTCCAAGGGAGGGGGGGAGGGCAGGCTCAGACAGCTCGCTCCAGGGCTCTCACCTCCTAGAACAAGCCATCCACCACCAGCCTCCAAAGGGGGATAGAAATGAAACACTACACTTTATAGAGAATTTATGTGTGCATCAAACCAAGTAACACCTGACAAATCTGGCTTTGCAAGTTTGGCCTAATTGGCTACTCACGAGACATAACTCATGCAAATATGCATTTGCTTTTGCATGCCAAAGTTTGCAGGGTTAAAATAAATACCGCTAAGCGGTTGCCCTGCGGGAATTAGTTCATGCTTCATGAACCCTATATAGTCTCCCTATAAAAAGGCGGTTTGACAGTTGGTCACCATTATTCCGAGCATGGTGTTGAAGATTTGAATACAGTATTACAGTTCTGATGGGTTGAGTTTGGATCTATTCAGGACTAGAAAATCTTTGAGTCAAGAATGAAAATCTTTTTCAATACAATACAAGGCAAACATACTGACCTTCATTTTTTTAAACTACTACTTAACACTTTTATGACTCCACCTTGAGGAGTTTTATTAATTGCTTGGCAGTCACCTTCAGCAAGAACCACAGTCCAAAGAATTTAGTGTTCTGTTCAGAGATGCAAATACTACCGAGTTTATGCAAATTTTTATGCAAATATATGCAATTTGAAAATGGATCAATCAATTTCTACTCAGGTTATATATTTGCATAAAAAATTGCATAAACTCAGAAGTATTGGCATCTCTTTGATCATCCCTATTAACAACCAGGGGAGTATATAAGCATAAATCTTTAACTCACTGCTCATTTTCACCACGCCACAACAGTTTGTTTTCCTCACCATCCCTCCATTCCGTGATCGGGGAATAAGCTTTTCCCAAAGCTGGCGTTTATTTATCACACGCAGTGCTTGTGATGAATGAAAGCCAGCGTCATTAAGAAGCCGCCTTTCATGCAAAAATTGAAAGTAAACGGTATATTACTGTTATTTGTATAAATAAAGGTTTATAATTATTGATAGTATATTACTGTTATTTGCATAAATAAAGGTTTATAATTATTGATAGTATATTACTGTTATTTGTATAAATAAAGGTTTATAATTATTGATATATTATAAAAAAAAATCACTAAACGGAAAAAATACACATTTATTTCCATATACAATAGCATCGATATACATTGTACTAGGGACCCAAGTTAAGTATTGTAATAACTGGGATAAATGGGCAAATAAAATGTGTGGATTTTATCTATCGTGGCAAATTTTATTTTAAAACTATAATTGGTGAAAACTGAGGAATAATATTTTTTTCTTATTATTCCCTTTAAGAAGCATATAAAATAATATAATTCTTAGCAAAAAGTACCACCCAAAGAAAGCTTAATTTGTGGCGAAAAAACAATATATAGATCATTTAGGTGTGATAAGTAACAATACAGTTATTGGCAAATGAATGAGAGGAGTGGTATGTGAAAATTGCTCTGATTTCTAGGGGGGAAAACCTGTGGCTGGGAAGTGGTTAAAATTCCTTCCATAACAAGCTGTTTTCCTTGATTCTTTTATTTTTTTTAAATTCAGCACAAGTTATTACATTATGTAAATATTTGGAAGCTGAATCTGTAGCCTCAGGATTTGACGAAGGAATTATTTCCAAGCTAATACTTCAAAACACTACTGTTAGTGCAAACAAAAAGAGCATCGCATGTAGTACTCAACTTTTGTTTCAGTTTCACTAACATGGGTGCAATGAGAGAATTCTACCATTCAAAGAACTCTGCTCACAATACAATAGATTGTTGAAGAGCAGGCAAGTTTTTTTTCTGTCAAAACTATATACATTTATAATCAACAAAATTTTCTTGAACATGTCTGTTGCTTTTGGCAAGTGCAGCTTTTTGAAGAAAATAGCTCTGCCTAGGGTGCAGTGTTCTCTGGGAGCAGAATCCCTGCCAGTCAGTTGGCAGCTGCATTTCTGATAACTTTTCAGACAGTCAGAGATTTGTTTACCTCTAAAGGCATGCCTCAAAGGTTAGAGCTAGATGGTAATCCTTAATCATCAGTCCACTGCTGTCAACCGTCAGTCAGAATGTGACCAGTCAGTGGTTCCACTGGTACTCTTTCATCAAGTTCTATACCTGTCAGTAGAACAGCCAGTTACAGCAATTACATTGGATTGCTATCCACAGACCAGCTGTGTTAGCCTCTGTGTGTAAATCAATGGGTGTTTGATCCCTTGTAAATAAAAACGTATTAATATAAGGGCAATAGTAAGTGACTAACCCATTTATATTTAATGAATTGTAAATGAATACCTGTCATGCCAATATGAGGAAATGTAGTTTTTAAAAAAAAAAATTAATTTTCTTTTTGCTTTTGGTTTTTGTTTGCTTGTTTCATGTATGGAGTAACATATACAGTATAACACTGAAGTGAAAAAAAAAATGATATAATTATTTGTATGTGTAGTAGAGCTAAGAAATAAAACATTAGGAGCAGAGACAAAAGTCTAATATTGTTTCCAGTGAGGAAGAGTTAAGAAACTTCAGTTGTTATCTATACAAAAAGTCATTGAGCTCAACGACTTTCAAAGTCGCAGAGAGCTCTATCTTCTGAAGCTTGTTATCTCAAATGTCTGGCACTGTATTGTTTTTCAAAAGTTAACTGGGGTGCTCTGTAAAATCATTTAGAATGCTGAGTAGTGTGTAAACTGCAAATATTAGAGAATGAAGCTATCTTACAAAAAAAACAAAAACAAAACAAAACTATGTAACTGAAAATAAATGTGAGAATATGAGAATATTCTCTTTGCTATCAATGTTGTAGTAATTATCCGTACTACCAGACGCGTAGCTAGGGGGGTCAAGAGGGGTACATTTGCCCCCGGGCGGGAGGAGAGCAAGGGCGCATAATCCTAAGTGCAGAGCTGGCAGAACAGACTGAGCGGAGCTACTGTAATACGAAGTCTCAGTCATTCTCCTCCAGTCTCTGCACTTTCTCTGCTCGTGAGTGCCCTTCCCCTCTCCTGGGGCGGGGCTGAGCAGAGGAGACCGGGTAATTCAAGGGAGTGAGGCGAGTTGGAAGTGAGCTGTGGATGGACAGGTATGCGAGAGGGGGGACTATTAGGTGGGATGTATCTGTGTATATAGCTGCATGCAGCGTGTATAGCGGCTCTCTGCTCTGTCCTGTCACTGTGTGTACCTCTCTCTCCCTCAGCTGCCAGGCCAGCTTTCTACACTAACATGCTGCTGTTGTTATGCTCTCCCCCTAGTCCTATTTCTTGTCCTGGGTCAGTCCCTCGGCTCTTGCTGAGCTCCAAACAGCATTCCTCCAGCCTCCAGTGTTACTGCTACTGTCCCCCCAGGCAGCCCCCCTTGCCTAGCAGCAGTACATATCCACTTTCCCTGACAGTCTCTCTCCTGCATAGCCCTCCCCCTTCTTCCGCAGCCTCAGTGACCAGAACTAGGGTCACTAAACACTAAGTATAGACAGGTAATACTTGTTCTGAGCAACTCTTTTTTTTTTTTTTTTTTGGCATATACAGTCATGTAATGTACCTGTCATCCTGTACAGACATTACACAGTAAGCTAAATTAATGTGTACTAGTGCACGGTGCCAACATGTTAACCATTTAAGGTGCGACTATGTATACGTCAGACTATGTATAGGCAGAACGACCAAGAGACAGATCTCTGATCGGGGAGAGATCTGTTGCCTGCCCATACACCACAGGCTGATTCTCGATTCTCTGATTCTCAGCATGAAATCGGTATTGTGGTGCTGCATTCGCCGCCCCGGTGCTGTTCCCCAATGTGAAATGTTCCCCTGCAGTGCAGTATACTGTACCTGTCCATCACTGGCTCCGTCAGCATACATGCGCCCCACGTGGTTGCCGGTGTATACGTGGTAGCATGCGTGACGTCACACACACACACACACGTTATGCTGGCAATCACGTGGGGCGCGTGTATGCTGACGGAGCCAGTGATGGACAGGTAAAGTATACTGCACTGGAGATGAACATTTTACATTAGGGGAAACAGCGCCTGGGGGTTCTGTCACATTCTTCGCTCATCCCGATATTGCACGCCGTTACCATGGCACACCCATTCGGGAAAGTCAGCCATACATCTTGCAGCATGCCCGCTCAATACATGCGACTAATTTTGGCCCAAAATTGTTTGCATCGTCGATCGAGCATGTTCATGGGATCCAATTATAGTAATCAAAACGGATGGTCGAGCCACCAAGTCACCTTATGTATGGCCACCTTTATATTATTATCATCATCATTGTGTATTGTTTATGTACAGTATATAGCACTGACATCTGCTTCAGCACTTTACAGAGTACATAGTCATGTCACTGACTGTCCTCAGAGGAGCTCACAATCTATTCCTACCATAGTCATAGTCAAGTGTCCTGCCATATTATTATTATGTATTTATATAGCACTGACATCTCCTGCAGCACATTACAGAGTACATAGTCATGTCACTGACTGTCCTCAGAAGAGATCAGTGTACGGTAATCCTACCATAATCATATTATTATTGTGTCTTTATATAGCACTGATATCTACTGCAGCACTTTACAGAGTACATAGTTATGTCACTGACGGTCCACAGAGGAGCTCACAGCCTAATACTACCATAGTCATAGTGTAATATCCTATCATATTATTATTATGTCTTTATATAGCACTGATATCTACTGCAGCTTTTTACAGAGTACATAGTCTTGTCACTGACTATCCTCAGATGAGCTCACAATCTAATCCTGTCATTGTATAATGTCCTACCATATTATTATTATTATTATTATGTATTTATATAGCACTGACATCTTCTGCAGCACTTTACAGAGTACATAGTTGTGTTACACTACCTACCTAATGGGGAGGGGGCTCTCTTGCTACCTAAAGGTGGCCTCTCTGGTTACCTACAGGGTGGGCTCCCTGGCTACACACATGGTGGCCTCCATGACCACGCCCACATACTGATATATGGCCACACCCATTTTCTCCGGGAAAGGGGGGGGGCGCAAAAACTGTCTTTGTCCCTGGGCGTTCAAAACCCTAGCTACGCCTCTGCGTACTACACATACAGTTCATTATATCATAATTTTCTCTTCGCTTCAGTGTCTCTTTAAATATATATGTATGTGTGTGTGTGTGTGTGTGTGTGTGTGTGTGTGTGTGTGTGTGTGTGTGTGTGTGTGTGTGTATATATATATATATATATATATATATATATATATATATATAATAAAATTAGAGGCATCCCTGGCTGCAAATGGTCATGGGACTGGGGTTGGTGTCTTGGACATCTATTTCCACTCTGATAATAATGCATAGTATCGAAGTCCTGTGTACACTACCATGGGCTGCTTTGTTAACATTTCTCATACTTGTGGACCACTGTATTCTGTTTTTTTTTTTAACGGACTGATCTCGATATTTAAATTACGTTACATGATATTACATTTCATATCTGCACTTGTGTGATTTTATAAAGATGTTAGTGCCATTCTTTTTAGTATTCTGTTGACATTGGCAAGCACTTGTACAACCTGATATTCCTATATGGAAGCTGGGACTTGAGAGCTAGGCAGTAGTAACACAGTTCAAGTTGCAAGGATTGTGATAGGTGCCTGGGAGAGAAGTCCACTTGCTCTACTACACTATGGGTAGGGGGTAGCAGGAACACATCCAAGCAGCTCCCCAAGTAGTTTATTATAAAGTAACTTTCTTATAATCTGGCCATCAGCATTTTACAAAGAAATATTATTTTCTTCTGCACATATCATCATGCCAGAACATTAAGCCTGGAAAAAAATGTCAATTATGATTGGCTAATCATTGACCATTTTTACTAACTCCATGTAAGATGGGGGTCAACCAGGCTTGGATTTACATCACAGGAGCCTATAGGCACAGATGTCCTGGCACCCTAGACCTCATCCTCCATGACCCTACAAACCCCCACCGAACTGCACTGCAAGTGTGCTGGCTGGCCCAGCTGTCACTTCTCCCTTACTTTCCTAGGTAGCTACAGGTGCCCCTTAGTATTAAGTAGCTAGTGGTGCCCTCAAGTATTAGGTAGGTAGCTGGAGGTACCCCCAGTATTAAATAGCTAGTGGTGCCCAAGACTGAAGGGAGATCTCGTCATCAGTGGAATGCTAAGAGCTGGGTGAGAAACCTCTCATATATGCTTTGCTTGAGTCTTTGCATAGGGAAGAAGGGAGGCAATGGGGAGTGAGCCACCTTTCTATCATCAGGCACCTGCAGGCACGTGCCTACAGTGCCTTATGGTAAATCCAGCCCTGGGGTCAACAGATATTGAATACCAAGAGCAGATTGTGTAGGTAAACACTCATACTACCTGGAGGTGGTAAAATTGGTCAGTGACTGAAAGTGTGTACCTGACTCTACTATTATGTGGTGTGGTGAGAGTACAATTGGTTGTGTCAGTGGCAGTGTCAATACTGGGCAGGCATCATTTATGAATTTTTTTGGGAAATTTTTAGTCAGAAGATTGTTGTTTGTGATAGTGGTGAGTGCTGTTTCAGTGGACTGGTGATGGTGAAGACTGGACTGTACTGACCTGGATCAGTTAATAGAGAGACCATTTTGACTATGTGGTTGCAGAATGTGAGCACAACATCCATATTCGGTGCATGCAGGTACTCAATCTGGTAAAGCCACAGATGCCTTCACCACTCATTTCTGTGTTGACTCAGATGTTCACTTGAGCAGATAAACTTCTTTAGATGTTTCCGGTAGTATTTAAATAGCTGTAAAATCCCTCTTCCTTTATAATGTATTAACAGCTGTGGTAAAGCACTAACATCAAATACAATTTAATTAGATGAGTAATCAAAAACTAATGTTCCTGTATATTTACTGTCTGGAGCATGGTTTTCAAGTTAATTAAGCAGAAAGTGAAGAAAGGCAAGAATCTATTTTCTTAAAATGGAATCAGAGCTCACATGGCAGGATTCAGCACAAACACTTATATACAGAAAAAACTTCTAGCACTCTTATTGTTACGTTCATGCATTTGCAAATAGAGCCCTAAGACGTGAGTGCTAAAATAACATTTCTTGTCACGTTGTTTTAATGGCAATAAAAGCTACATTATAGCACTTAAGAATTTCCCAGGAAAGAAATGCTGGTACTTCAGAATAGTGTAGGAAGGACTGAAAAGAAAAAGTGCAGTTTAAATGCTAAAGTAATAAAAATGTTTTTTTTTCTCTCTCATTCCAGCAACCTCGTGAAAATGATGGCATGATCCTGTAGCAACAGAAGAGGAACTGACCACACTGACCACACTGAAGTACTTTTTAGGGATGGATGGCCTTTGTCTGCTAAGTTTAAAAATGAATCTAAGAAGAAGAAGCCGAAACTGAAAACATACCGTCAATAAGGAGAGTCTGGAAGACTGCTACACTGCTTGATCAATAACCTATTACCCCAGCGTGAGCAGCGGATGTTGGATACTATCAATAGCTCAGCACAGAATGTCACTGATCTAGTATATGTGATACTCCCGATGAGTCTTGTTGCTGGAGCAACCATTAACTTAGCAGTCACTAGCTACTGATGGTGTTTTCTTCAAATGGCTTTTAATAACTGACAAATGGCCTACAATAGTACCATGTAACTGCTCTGGGGAAAAAAAGCAGCACTGCAAGCAAAATGGGTACGTGAAATAATTAGGGAAAGCTGCTTCTAACAGCAATATATGTGTGCCGAGACAAATAACTTCTAGATGGCAACATGACTTTAAATGTAAGCAGTATGGATGTAGAAACGTTGTTTGCAGAAAAGGAATCCTCGTTTCGCATCCTGACAGGATGCTTCCTTTCTGTTCTAATACTTTCGACGCTGTTGGGAAACACATTGGTCTGTGTAGCTGTTATCAGATTTCGCCACCTGCGGTCAAAAGTCACAAACTTTTTTGTGATCTCCTTAGCTGTGTCGGATCTCCTTGTGGCAGTGCTGGTCATGCCTTGGAAAGCTGTTGCTGAGATTGCAGGCTTCTGGCCGTTTGGCTCATTCTGTAATATATGGGTAGCTTTTGATATTATGTGCTCCACAGCATCCATCTTGAACCTTTGTGTCATCAGTGTGGACAGGTATTGGGCGATCTCTAGCCCTTTCAGATATGAACGAAAAATGACCCCCAAAGTAGCCTTCATCATGATAAGTGTGGCATGGACTTTATCAGTCTTGATATCTTTCATTCCCGTGCAGCTTAACTGGCATAAAGCAAAGACCACCAGTTTTTTTGACCTGAACATGACTTTTCAAAGCAATGCAATGGATAATTGTGATTCCAGCCTAAACAGGACATATGCAATTTCCTCCTCCCTCATTAGCTTCTATATACCTGTGGCCATTATGATTGTAACGTACACAAGAATATACAGGATAGCAGCGAAACAAATAAGGCGGATCTCTGCTCTGGAAAGGGCAGCTGTGCATGCCAAGAACTGCCAAAGCAGCACTGGTAATGGAAGTAGCATTGATTGCCAGCAACCGGAAAGCTCACTGAAGACTTCCTTTAAGAGAGAGACAAAGGTCTTAAAGACATTGTCAGTGATCATGGGAGTCTTTGTATGTTGCTGGTTGCCCTTTTTCATCTTAAACTGTATGGTGCCATTTTGTGACCCCAGTGTCTCCACACGTGGAGCAGAGCCATTCTGTATTAGTTCCACCACCTTTGACATTTTTGTATGGTTTGGATGGGCCAATTCCTCATTGAATCCCATCATATATGCTTTTAATGCTGATTTCCGCAAGGCTTTCTCAAACTTGCTAGGCTGCTACAGACTCTGCCCTTCTTCGAACAATGCTATAGAGACAGTGAGCATAAACAATAACGGGGCAGTGATCTACTCGTGCCAGCAGGAGCCCAAAGGTTCAATTCCAAATGAGTGCAATTTAGTTTACTTGATCCCACATGCAATTATCTGTCCAGAAGAGGAAGTGCTGAAAAAAGAGGAGGAGAGCAGCTTATCGAAAAGCTTAGACAAAATGTCTCCAGCATTCTCTGGGATTTTGGATTATGATGCAGACGTCTCACTAGAGAAGATAAATCCTATCACACAGAATGGGCAACCCAAAACCTGAAAAGCCAGCGGATTGGGGGGTGAAGCTTGCAGCTGCTTGACATTTATTTACGGCTTCTGCTCGGACACCATTTCAGATCCTTATTTAGTAAAGACATCTGACTTTCAAATAGATTTCTAAAAATGCATTCCAATGTATTTTGTATAAGTGTTTATTTTTGTGCCGTTCACAGGAAAATAAGCTCATTCATAGGAGCCCATTCGTATTTTTTCATAGAAGGTGCATACAGTGTACACTGTATTATGAGAATGTGTCTTTGTTTATTGTGCAGACCTCTAGCAGGAATAGAAGTTCTTCACTGACAATGTACAGTGGTCAAAGTCATAAAATTTGAAAGCTTTTTGCACTTGAACGTAATTAACCACCTTGAAATAAAAAAATATTTTTTAGAAAGCAGCAGCAGAAGGTACCCTCTGTCACCATGGATAAAATGACCATTTTAATACCAAAATTTCGTCTTATCCGCAGTGATGTAATATGCGTGGGGCCTCCCTATGCAGAGTATGCATTAGCTTACCTGTAACTCTAGCTATCTCTCTGCACTCAAACTTGAGTCCTCTTGTCTCCCTGGAAGCTTCTGCTAGTGCTCCAGGGTCACTACAGTCACATGGCAGTAAGCCTGGAGCTCTAGCAGCGGGTTATGAAGTTGTCATCAGATGCAAGGACATAACTGGAATGAGGAGCGCTAGCTTTGCTTTGCAGCATACTTCCACCTTGTGCTCCGAATAAGGCTAGGGAAGAACACAAGGGGATTGGCCTTTTGGTGGGTCACTGCATTTAGCCCATATTTTAGCCCAAAAGTTATGTGGCAGGATTATCTGTGGATCAGTTTATCTGTGAGTACACCGTATACATTAAATATGACATACCATGTCTAATTTAGGCCAGTGATACACAAATATATAATTTAAAAAATTACAGTATAAATGTAAACCTAATCACTACATCACTCTACCCTGTCAGACAATGTCAGAAAGTGGCCAAAATTGTGCAGGGCAATAAGGCCATGGTTCCACCATTAAACCCCAGGGAAAAGCCTACAGCATGCTCCATAAAAAAATGAAAAGGCTTTATTAGGAAGACCGCAATAGATGGCTAACATGCTTTGGACTGTGCAGAGCAATTATTAATCATAACTATTCAAAATTCTAGCAGGAGTACAAACCCTTTCACTTAGCAGTGACTGGAGAAGGAATTCAATTGGTAGCCAATAAACATGGTATGGGGTTGAAGGAAAAGGAAAATGTAAGGCAGGCAAACCATGTGGGGAAACTCTGCCATAGAAAACTATGGCGCTGCCCGCCGAATCGCTTACCTTAGCGATTCGGCCGACATTGACGTCAGTTTCCGTGCGGGAGGCTGCGAATCCTATAGCCGTGCATGGTATGGCTTCTGGGATTCCTCAGCGTTCCCGCTGACCAGGAAGTGCCACTGCACGTCTCACAGCCTCGCGTGGTGGCTAGTGGAAACAGACCCTAAGACTTACAAGTAAGTAGATGTCTCCCTTTTTGTCAGGATGATGGCAACATTTAAAGGACAAGGAGAGGAATATGGAGGCTGCCATATGTATTTCCTATTAAACAACACCAGTTGCGTGGGAGCTCTGCTGATCCGGCTGCAGTAGTGTCTGAACAACACCAGAAACAAGTATGCAGATAATCTTGTGAGATCTGACAATAATCTCCGAAACACCTAATCTGTTGCAAGCTTGTTCAGGGTCTATGGCTAAAAGTATTGCTTAAAAGGAAAGAAATATGGGGGCCTCCATATCCTTCTTGCTTCAGTTTTCCTTTAAGGAACTTTCACAACCTAAAACCTGTTAGCTTTCTAATGCTTCCAACCCAATAAGGAATGTTGGATTTATAGATACAAATTTCTGCAGGCTTCTCTATATACAGTAAACTAAGCATCAATGCACAGTCAACAGACCATGCAAGTACCAGTGTTCATACACTCCACTGAAAATAACTATTACACATTTCACTGTATATCCTCTATTATAAAAAGTTTTTGGGGCAGGCCACCACCATTACAGTCACAGTATTGTTTCCCCCGATTGGTGTCAGGCAGGTCTGGGACTGCCGCGGTCCTCTAAAGGTTGATAACTGCTTGCATGCAAATTAAATTTAATTGGGCAAGCCTAATGCTTCATACACACTTGAAAGATATCAGACCAATTTTACACCCTTCCATGTGGTATGAGAGCCATACTCTACACAGTCTGTTCTATGATGCTGTACACATTCAAAAGATCAGTATCTGCAAAAGATCTGTTCCTGCAAAAGATCCATTCCTGCAAAATGCATTCATAGTCTATGATATCTGCAGATCCTCATACACACCTTGTTTAACAGACAATCATCTGCAGATCAGATCCACCAGGATGGACTTTCAGATCTGCAGATGATTGTCAGATATGCAGATGAAGTCTGTTAAACAAGGTGTGTATGAGGATCTGCAGATATCATAGACTATGAATGCATTTTGCAGGAACGGATCTTTTGCAGGAACAGATCTTTTGCAGATAATGATCTTTTGTGTCTGTACAGCATCTGTGTGTGCAGCATCTTGCAAAGATTTTTTATCTGATGGGGAGTTTCACTCAATAGAATAGACTGTGTAGAATATGGCTCTCATACTACATGGAAGGGGGTAAAATTGGTCTGATATCTTTCAAGTGTGTACACACCAAAAAGCACTGTGGGCCGTTTACACTCATTTAAACTTGTGTGCGACCGAGATACTGCGGGACGCCCAGTAAGTGTTCCTGTGAACCGGCCATAGATATATTTTCATATAAATTAACTTCATTGTTATGTATAAAAATCGCATAGAAATGTGCATAAACGCAAATAAAAACGTGCTCAAAGGTTCATTAAAGAAAAAATCCTGAATGGCCTGAAGTATTGCAAAGGAAAATTTGCGCATGCAGGGAATAAATTGCAGGTATCCTTTGCTTTATATGAACAGCTCCATATAGAGTGCATTTGATTGGCCCAATTCCAAGCTGGACATAATTTACATTTACATTGCATGAGAGCTAAAATCTTATCTTAATGACCCCTCTAGTCAGCAGCTGGGAGGAATGCATTGCTACAGATAGCAGCTTGGATAATTTTGCAATAAAATAAATGCAGTCTTTCCTAGTAGGCATAGCAAATTTGTTTTATTTGCGCATTGCTGTGAAGTGCAGTGATACAGGCCAAAGTGTAAAGCGACAGTCTATTGACTCCTCAGAACTAGTCTCCCTCCATTTGATAGCTTTTCTTAAGCTGCTGAGATAAACGGCACTAAACTATCATATTCATTATTATCCTGTCAAGCTCAAGCATATTTCCATTGCAAAAATATACTTGCAGGCGAGCTATCGGTGCTGAAAACTTCAATGCTGACTTTCTGCCACTAAAACTGCCATGCTGAAAATAATCAAGGCAGTTCTAAGATGCCAGAAAGGAACATAGCGCTTTTATGACTCTGGCCACTCTCTACTGCAAGAAAACTAACCCGAGGAGCACATGACGTGCAATTAAGCGTGTTCAAAGTTTACCATGATGGATTGTGTAAAATATTACGTAAATGCCTTTATAATTTCATGTTTGAAAAATAACGGAGCCTTATAGCAAGAATGGGTATTTTTTTAAAAAGAACAGATTATTGTAAGCATATTCTACTTTTATTTATTATGTTAAATTGATATTTTTAAGAGATAAAACAAAAAAAAACTCTATAAAGAATTACCTTTATTTAGCTTATTTTAAACTATTCGGTTTGTGACCGTTGTCTGATGTTTCATTTCTGAATTCAGTACAGTAAATCTGATTATTTAATAGGTGAAGCATCCATCCATTTTTCTTCCTACATCCGTGTTTCTTTAATGTGTGGTTCCCATCTCTGAACTTGAATTTCCTTTGAGTTTATTCAACAGCTCTATTCAGCAATGTCTTATTACTGGAAATCAATGGCGTACATTTAAATGGAGCGTAATTCTCTGTGAACCTAATAAGGAACACTGTACAATGGTGTAAGAAATCAGCAATACAGAACAAGTAATGGCGAGAAAATACCTGCAGCTCTGTGCTGTCAGCTTAGGCCCCGTTCACACTTGCGGTTGTCTGCCAAACGGACCGGATGACCTGACCGGATCCGGACCGGATCCGGATCGGAACCGTACGGTTCTGATCCGGATCCGATCCGGATCCGGTCAGGTTGCATCAGGTGTTCATCAGGATGCGATCCGGATCCGTTTGGCAAAAGTTACGTAAAAAACAAAAAAAATGTTGGGGTCTGGGAGGTCAGCAGAAGGGAGACCTGTGGAATCAGGCCCTCCGCTGTTTAGCACTCACCTCCACCTCCAACATGCTGCCAACATCTCCAGCTCGTGCTGCTCCACTCCAAAATGCTTGCCCATGTGTCCCCGATCCAATATCGCCGCAACAATCCTCATAGGAAGTGGGGTAGAGCCAGTGTGTTGTGCGCTATCCGGTTCTCATTGATTTGTATTGGCCGGATGGTGCAGTCCGGCTCCGCCCCGGATACGGCTGCCGGAGGAGCCGGACCAAAAAATAGCGCATGTTGGAACGGACGCCGGAGTCCGGATCCGGTCCGGCTCCGGTCCGGACGAAACGGACGCATGTGAACGGTGGCATAGACTTACATTGCTATGCCGTGCGTCCGTTTCGTCCGTTCCGCATGCGGTGCGGCTCCGGCACGGCGATTCCGGATAGCCACCGCTAATGTGAACCGGGCCTTATTCCTGTTATGTTCTTGCTTGCAGTATATCATTTATTATCAACGTGATCAGCATTACTCTGTCTGTTCTGTAATAAGAGATGCCAAAAAATTCTGCTTTTTAAAGAGGATCTGTTAGCAATGCATACATCACATTCACTTTTGGTCATTTGAAAAGATAAGTGAACTTGAAACTTAAATATTCTGATTAATCCAACATTGCCCCAGAAAGCAGTGAAATGCCGTTATTGATCCAAGGGCCCCGGGCAAAAGTAACTTGGGGGGGGGGGGGGAGCACCTACCCCCAACTGCTGCTGGAACCCCCCTCCCTGAGCTAGTCTCCCACCTGGTATAGATAGCCTGATGTGTCCCCATGATTAGGTAACCCCTCCCCCAAGCATAGATAGCCAGATGTGTACTCCATGATTAGGTGGCCCCCCCTCATAGTACAGATAGCCAGATGCATCCCCCATGGTAGGTAGATAGATAAATGTGTCCTCACCCCATGATTAGGTAGTCTCTTCCTCCCCCCCCTCATATGCAGAGCAGTGAGGAATGAAGATACAACTCACCTGTCAGCATCACTGATTCCTCCAGTGGGGCAGTACCGAAAGGCAGCAGAGAGGAGGCGCTAAATTGCAAAGTAGTGAAGACTTGCTGAACTTCCCGAGTGACGCTGACAGGTGAGTTACACCGATGATTTTGTGGGGGAGGCCCTGCCTGTGGCTGTTGCCTCATGTCCTCCACCACCTGCACCACGCATGGCACCTGGCATAAAAATCATATATTTAAATAAGAGATGCTTGTGGGGCCCCTCTGGGCTGTGGGGCCTGGGGGCAATTGCCCCCCTTGCCTTAATGGTAGCGCTGGCCCTGTTTTGATCTCATTCACCCCCTCCAAAAATTATCTAAGAATTTATAGACTACCTTTTGATTGGTGGGGCTTCCACTTTACCCTTCTTGGCGGTATGGACGAGCTCAGCTAAGGGGTGGATCGGGACTCCCTGTGACATCACGACGTCGATGATGTCGATGACTTCATTCCGTTCAGAACAAAATTTCCGGACGGGCTTGATCACCGGCGGCGATCGGAGGGGTAGGAGGGATGCCGCAGGGAGGGGGGAATCATTTTTTGCAATTTTTTTTAAATCATGTAGCTAGCCTAGCGCTAGCTACATGATTTTAAAAAAAATGCAAAAAATACTTCTGCGCCGCCACCCTGGCACAATCAATAGAACGCCAGGGTGGTTAACAGGCACTCCAGATCCAAGGTTCGCCTCTGTATGCTTTACTTTATGCTCTGTTCACTTTATCATCCATTCACACAATGCAAAACAGACACTTTAGTCTAGTTTGTCATAGTGGGGTGAATGAAAAAATAAGATGTCAATGGATCTGATGTTAAACATAATGCTAGGCACACACCATACAGTTTTCTGGCAGATTTACCTGCCAGATCGATTATTTCCCACATGTCCATTCTGAATTTTGATCGATTTTCTGATTGTTTTTCCGATCGATTTTCTTTTACTTCTATGAAAATCTGCCAGAAAATTGTATGGTGTGTACCTAGCATAAGATCTATTCATATCTGTCCTTTTTCAGCGGATCTGCTTGACGATCTCCCAGAGCAGCTGTATCCTCCATAGACTATATTCTATGACATACATCTACTCCAGATGTAGCGTGGTTCAGCTGTCCGGCTTTTAGGGTTAGGACCCACTAGGAGTGCTTTTGCTCTGCTTGGCGATCAGTAAAGCACCACTCCAGTGGATCCCTACAAGGGTTGTCCCGCTAGCAGCGTTTCTTGCAGCACTTTGGGAGTAGTCCCGGAGCGATTGCATCAGTGGCCAATGTAGCCAAATCATGCTTGTTCCAGGTATCGTGCTGAAATTGTGGCACTTCTGGGATTCTCTAAATCACCGACACTTTGCAATTGCTGCAAAGCACCTGTAGTGGGTCCCAGCACTTAAACATTGTAGTGTGAATCGAACCTTAATTGTCAACTGACGTGTGAGGGATATGGAGGCTGCCATATTTATTTCCTTTTAAAGAAAGCACATTGCCTGGCTGTCCTGCTGATCCACTGCTTCTCATACTTTTAGCCATAGACTCTTTGCAGTGCAGAGCAGATATTCCTGACAAAAATCTGACAAGATTAGCTGCATGCTTGTTGCATATGTGTGATTCAGACTCTACTGCAGCTAAAGGTCAGCAGGACAGTTAGGCAACTGGTATTGTTTAAAAGGAAATATGTATTGCAGCCTCCATATCCCTCTCACTTCAGTTGACCTTTAAGGACAGCATCCCAGACTCTGGTCACTTCTTTTACCATAGACTATTGTTGATGTCAATCAATATTTGCCTCTCTGCCTGCCACCTTGCACTCTGCACGAAAGAAAGCCAAACCCACAAAGCTTGAAACTCTCTACCTGACCAAACAATTTTTTTATGACAGGATCTTCAACTGCAGAAGCCTCATTTATCTCCCCCCCCCCCCCCCTCCTCCAAAAGAAGAAAGCACTTTGACTACCAAGCTATTAGATGATGATGATTTTTTTTGTTTGTTTTTAAGACCTGTACCTTATTATATAGAAGAGCCTGATTTTCCACAAGGCAACCTAGACAGATGCCTTGGGCCTGGTGGGTGTTTAAGGCCTAGCTACCACATCGTCTGATCCCTCCCCCTTCCTTGTCCATGCTTAACGCACACCTGAACTAGCACAAAACAAGTAGCTTTTTACTTACCCGAGGCTCCCTCACCCCATAGTCTGGGTCCCCTTTATTGTGCTGCTGTTGCCCTTCATACAAAGCTTTGACCAAGCTGAGTTGCACCAATGATAATGTGCTGTCTCAGGCTATTCGCCTCCTTGATCATGCGCAGTTACAATTCTTTGCGAACTACACATGCCAGAATTCTGGTAATGGGAGCACAATGGAGGAGGCACACAGGACAGTGCATGCGCCATACCTGCAACTCAGCTGAGTCAGATAATTTAACCACTTTACCCCCAGCAGTGCGGATATCTCCGTCCCTTTTTCCATCCTTTCACCCCCCAGGGACGGAGATATCCGCACCTCCCGCACTCCCGTCGCTGCCCGCGCTCCTGTTCGCTCATGCGCACGCTCCTGTTCTCGTGCACGCCGCCGACCGCTCGCCCGGAGATCAATGAAAGGAAAAAAAAACTATTCCCGTTTGTTGATCTAAGCCCCCGCAATGATCAGCTGCTTCTATGAGAAGCAGCGATCATTTAAAAAAAAAAATATTTTCCCAGCCTCATAACACTTCCTGCAAGCGTACTTCCTGTACGCTTGCAGGTCGCATAAACAAAAAGTTACTGTGGCCATCTTGTGGCCAAATAGTAAAACTACACCCTAAAGCATTTTTCATATACAAATACAATAGTTTTACACTAAAAATTAACTCATTACCTCCCTCACTCCCCAATTTTATTTTTTTTGTGATAAAAAAAACTAACAAAAAATTACAATTAAAAAAAAATACATAAATAGTTACCTTAGGGACTGAACTTTTTAAATATTTATGTCAAGAGGGTATAACACTGTTACTTTATAAACTATGGGCTTGTAATTAGGGATGGATGCAAAACTGAAAAACATGCACCTTTATTTCCAAATAAAATATTGGCGCCAAACATTGTGATAGGGACATAATTTAAACGGTTTTATAACCGGGACAAATGGGCAAATACATTTCATGGGTTTTAATTACAGTAGCATGCATTATTTAAAAACTAAAATGGCCAAAAACGGAAAAATAATTTTTTTCCCCCACATTTTTCCTATTTTCCCATTAAAACACATTTAGAATAAAATAAATCTTGGCATAATGTCCCACCTAAAGAAAGCCTAATTGGTGGCGAAAAAAAACAAGATATAGTTCATTTCATTGCGATAAGTAATGATAAAGTTATAGACGAATGAATGGGAGGAGCACTGAAAGGTGAAAATTGCTCTGGTGCTCAAGGGGTTAAACCCCTCAGTGGTGAAGTGGTTAAGTGGCAACAGCAGCACAACAAAGAGAAGCCAGAAGAATTTAAGAGCTTAAAAGACTACAGGGAGCTGGAAGAAGCACCTGCTACGTGAAAATCTACTTTAGCAAAAGGCGCATTGGCATACACAGAGTATAACCCTATAATTTGCCTAGGGCCCGATTACTCCTCAATCCATCTCTGGGGGAGGAAGGGAGCTGTGATTAGTGTGAGTATTTCCAGGCTGTTTTACAGGACACCATGTAATTAGTTATATGGTGGAATACACTGCAAAATCACAGAGAGTGTAAAATGCTTGTGTACCTATACTATGTGGTGTACATGTAATAAAGGCGTCTACAAAAAAGGGTGCTGGATATTGCGGTTAGTAGGATATCTGTAAAATACCGATATTCTTCTACCTAATTTGGATAGTAAAATATCGGTAATGTTTACTGATATTTTGCTATGACCTAACCTAACCCCATTCTCACACAGTACCCTCGCTCTACCAATGTCCAATCCTTAACCCTCCACCTACCGATGTCTAACCCTTAACCCTTCCTCTACCAATGCCTAACCCATAACCCCCCACTGGTGGTGCCTAACCCTTAATCCCCCCCCAACCACTAAGCCATGATAAGTGGCATTGCAGGGAAATGTGGGCATCCGGTGGCTTCCACTATGTGATTTTGATGTTAAAACTTCCTATTGTCATTATGTGGATTTCCCTATGATTTTTGTATTGGGACTTCCACTATATGAATTTCATATAGAGATTTCCTATTGCCATTAAAAAATATTGTGAGCCCTTATACCGTGGGTACTGCAAATGCTGTTAATAACATTGTGCTCCATGCGGCACCCTTTTTAACTGCTTTCCCGATGTCCTTTTTTTATCTGCTTCGACTTTACATGGTTAAAGTGTCCCTGGAGGAAGGAGTGCCAGGAGTGTCTGGAGAGGCTCAGAGAGCCGATCGTTTTCTCAGCCTCTCCAGGGGACATTGTTTAAAGCACACATGAAGTAAGAGGAATATGAAGGCTGATGTAGTTATAAAATGTAGAGAAACCGAGAGCCCAATATAGTGTAGTATGTTAAGCATAAATGAAGTAAAGGTTATCGTGAGAAAATTATACTCACAAACGTGGGTTACCACAAAGGCAACTACTGTATAGGCAGGTGAGGAGATTAGACCTGTCCTCACTCAGGGATAAGAAGTCACTCTCTGTAGATGCGAAAGGGGGTATATCACCCCTCCACCAGGGGTGGACACGGTATAGCAGTAGGAGAACAGAGGCGCCAGCAGGATAAAAGCGGATAAAAACTTTAAAATTTGCTGGGAGGAAGTGGTGGACTTACCTCCATAAAGCAGACACGAAAGACTGTCTGAATAGCAGCAATCACATTTATTAAATAGTACCCCCAAAAAGTGCAACGCGTTTCACAGGCCCAGCCCGCTTCATCAGGCAATAAACGTGGGGACAAAACAGAATTTCGGCAATAGCAGGTGTAGCGCCTCAGAGACTTTGAGGGCTGGGCCTGCGAAACGCGTTGCACTTTTTTGGGGTACTATTTAATAAATGTGATTGCTGCTATTCAGACAGTCTTTCGTGTCTGCTTTATGGAGGTAAGTCCACCACTTCCTCCCAGCAAAGTTTAAAGTTTTTATCCACTTTTATCCTGCTGGCGCCTCTGTTCTCCTACTGCTGATGTAGTTATGTCCTTTTAAACACTGTGCGTTGCCTGGTGTCCTGTTAATTAGAGACGGGCCAAAGTATTCGCCAGGCACATTTTTCACCGCAAACACGCGCCTCCTAAGGTGAATACCTGGTGGATTCAATCCAACCCCTATACATCATCATTGAGCTAAACTTTGACCCCTAACCTCACAGTCAGCAGACACATGGCAGCCAATCAGCTAGCACCCCTTTCTGGACCCCACACCCCCCTATAAAAACACCAGGATGGCAGCAATCTTAGAATCATTCTGTGGCTGAAGTGTTAGTGAGAGCTAGGAGAGAGCTGCTGCACATAGGGAAAGCGTTAGCTAGGTCTCTGTTCTGTGTCCTCAGTGCAGATTCTTGCTGCTACCACATTGTCCTGAACAGCTAAGCCCTTCTTAGGGCTTAGACATTGTTTTTCTTGCTATTGTATTGTTCCTCTGTGGCCAGTGCACAAGTTAGCTGTTGGAGACAGGTCTGCTGGTGCTAGTAGTGCACCGACCATAACCCACCTTTACACCACTACTGGCATTTAGTATCCACTGGCCCCTGTATAAGACATCGGTGCTGTTGGAGACAGGTCTGCTCTGCTAGTCCTACTAGTGCACCAACCCTATCCCAATAATCCTTCACCACCACTACAGGGATCTAGTATCCACTACTGCCCCCTGTATAAGGCCTTAGTGCAGAATCAGTGTTTCTTTGGTCACTTAACTGTCATTGAACTACCTCAGCCTGACCATAGAGGCTGGAAAACAGCGATTGCCTGCACTCGGTTTGTGCGCACAAGCACGGCGACCACTACACAAAGATTGCCGCCAAGATGGCTAACATTTTTGTCCTGGAGGTGTCAACTAGTAAAAACAAAGATATGCTCACCTGACGTAATCACTAAAGGTCTTTGCGGTTGTTTGCGGACTGTGGTGTGTTAAACACTGCATTTCATCTGTCTGAAGCGGGTGTAACCCTCTGTCAGGCTTGTCTGGCTAATTGCTGTAGGTCAGACTGTATGCTCATATGACTGACCTATAACCCAGCCCTAACACCTGTGTACACTCCTGCCTAACAAACAAAACTACACAACCCTGCAGGTAGATGTAGCATACAAACTGACATATAGCATTCACCAAACACAGTAAGGAAATGCAGATACAGTATAATTGAATAGTCACCTGAGGCCTATGGACTGAGGCAATTCAGACGAAAGTATAATCACAATACAACAGTAGCAAGGTCAGACAGGCCAGGATCAAGGCAGGCAGCGTTCATGCAAGGTTCTTAAACAATCCGAGGTTTGGCAACAGGGAATCCAGTAGATGCAAGGTCAGGTACAAGCCGGGTGGATAACAGATGATCAGAAGAAAAGTAATCAGGTTCAATCCGTGTTGGCAACAAGGTATCAGATCTGCAAGAAGCTTGGTCAAGAGACAGACAGGATCTGCAGCAAGACAAGGCACTTGGTGTGAGCGCAATCTCAGCTACAAGTCCAGCATAGGCTATCACGGGTGAAGACTGAGGGCGCTCACCTTTCTTTTATATCTGCGCTAACCAATCAAAAACGAACAGAATCCAAAACAAGCAATCAGTCTGCGGCGTCAGCAAGTCAGCTGACCCACTGGTACGCATGCTGCTAATGTTTACAGCGGCGGAGCGCGTACTGAGGACGTGTCCGCCGCTTGGCCAATAAAGAAGGAGCGTTATGCGCCCCACTGACATCAGAGCTTCGCCGAGACCCAGAGGCTTGCGCCTCAGCGTGGAACTCGGCGTTCCGCCGCCATATGGGGCTGCCACCTTCTTGACGCCTATCGGTGTTAGGCAATTGGGAAGAAGTTAAAACACGACTCTGAGTCAACTCCGTAATTTTTTGGTGGGACTTTTGCCATGGATCCCTCCCCGACTTGCCCCCGTCCAGATGTTAGGCCCCTTGAAACACCTTTTCCATCACTTTTGTGACCAGAAACAGTCCTTGTATGTTTTAAAATTCTCCTTCCCATTGCAATCTATGAAGATTTGCAGATTCTCCAGATTCACAAATTTTTGCGGAGATTCGGATTCAAAATTCCCGAACCCAAAATGTGATATCCGGCCCATCTCTACTGCTATTCCTCTGTGATCGGCAGCACTGATTCCTCTGCTGACCCATGTCTGACCCAAATAGCTTTATACTTGTTGATGTCTGTGATTCAGATACTACTGCAGCCAAAAAGATCACAAGACTGCCAGGCAACTGTTTTGTTTAAAAGGAAATAAAGATGGTAGCAACCATATGCTTCTCACTTCAGGTTTCCTTATAAAGCAACACATTATGGAAGCCTCAATATCCTTCCCACTCACTTCTCACATGTTTCAAAACAGGATCCAGATAAGTGCAATATATTTACTTTACTGGTTTTAGACATTTTTAAAGATACAAAGCTCTCACTTCTATTGTTTGCAGTAAAACTGCCTTCTGTCTAGTCCATGTATCAGTGTTCACAGAAGTGCCGATGAGGACTGCCGAGGAACAAATTACAGCCAGGGAGAGGAACCTGAAGAAGAAAGGGAACATTGTAAACACATTTTTCCTGCAGGATCTACACGGTGAAACTCATTTACTTTCTGCATAAGACCAGGATAACAAGAACAGAAGAGACAGTGGGACATTGCAGGTATATAATGTACATTGGAACTTGGGGAAACTCTGAGACAGCAGGGTCGCTTCCACTTAAAGCGGACCCAAACCAAACATTTTTTTAATTAAAAATATTTAGTTGCACCACTCTGACACATACAAAGATAAATAAACACTCCTTCAAACCTATGATCATTTCAGTGCATGCTTTTCACCCTTCTCTTTTCATAGCTAGGGTTATACTGGGGGCAGCCATTAGCAATTCCTCCATTGCCAGACACCATCTACTCCACCAGTTTGCCGGAAAAATCCCAGCAATTTGAAAGGAAGGGAGGGGTTCCTCCAATAAATGTAAAATATTTTATATTTGTCATCATGCAGCTGAAAAAAGGCTGCTATTTATTATTATAATTTAGAAAATAGATTTTATTTCTGAAATCTTGTATTTTTAATTTGGGTCCACTTTAAAGAGAAACTCCAACCAAGAATTGAACTTTATCCCAATCAGTAGCTGATACCCCCTTTTACAAGAGAAATATATTGCTTTTCACAAACAGACCATCAGGGGGCTCTGTATGACTGATTTTGTGCTGAAACCCCTCCCACAAGAAGCTCTGGGACCGCGGTACTTTTGGCAGTTTGTTACAATGTAACAAGGTTCACAGACAGGAATTAGCTGTTTACAGCTGTCTCTAACAGCCAAAACAGCTAGCAGCAGCTACATAACCTGCCCACAGTAAAAATGTCACAATGTAATAAATGTCAGAATGTAAATCGGGGAGAGGAAAGATTTTACAATGAGCAAACACTCACTAAATCATTTATACATAATTATTGTAAAAATGAAGCACTTTTTTATTACATTATTTTCACTGGAGTTCCTCTTTAAGAGGCAGAAGTCGTCTTGCATAAAAGGCATGTAATCTGCCAATTATTTTGTTTTTGTTCTTTGTAAAACTGGCCTTATAATGCTGAATCTAACTAGTGTGAAGAATTACGCCCAAAGAGTTGTGTAACTACAAATCATGCCCCCACTTTTGGGCCCCCCAATGTTCACACCCCTTCCCTTGCCTGGTGACCCTCACAACCTGGGGGCCATTTTGCAAGTGGGCATGTTCAGTCAGTGTTTCCCGACAAAGAGACCAGTTGGCCCCTGTCATCGGGAAGTTATACCTGTCGGGGAAAATTGCCCCTTATTGTGATAGAACTTATTTCATGTTACATGATGGAGTGCAGCACAAATTGTAAACTTTTCAAACAAATATTCCAAATGCTGTATTTTCCAGAATGGTTTTTATTTACCTAACGGCCTTTAGTCAACTGAGGCCATTGGGGTTTAAAGTGCCAAATACAATGGCGTACACTGAAAATGGCAGCCGCCAAATTTTGGTGCAGATTAAAGCCGAAAAATGGCTCACCCTGCACCCTCTGAAACTCCTAGGTGGTGTTAATGCTATTCCCCCCCTGCGTTGTATCAACACGGGGGGTATGTAATTTGGGCACTGGCATTGCTGACAGCAAAATTTACCTTTTTGCCCAAATTAGGCACCGAGTGCCGCTACAGTCGTTATTCCCATTACAGCCTATGGCAGTGTCCAAACCATTGGCGCAGCTCTGCTGCCAAATTAGCTGTCTCGAATGTAGTGAAGCACGTAATGCCAGCCATGGGGAGCAGTATGAATACACCTATTATAGTTCAGTCAGAGTTAACAGAAGCAAGCGGGTTGGTGGCATCATTACAAAATGTTACCAGATTTATGTGTAATGCATGGCAGAGTAAACATTTTTATTTTTTAAACTTTTCATGAATAGCGAACTGTAGAAGGCAATTGTAGGAGGGAAATAGAAAGGGACACCAAGAGCCCAATATAGTGTAGTAAGTAGTATAACCAGGTTATGGAGAAAGACAAAACGTGCGCTGTTATACTCACAAGTGTGGGTTACCTCAAAGGCAACCACTGTATAGATGGTTGGGGAGCACTAGGACCTGACCCCACTCAGGTTAAGAAGTCGCTCTCTGCAGATAGGAGACAAGGGGTAACACCCCTCCACTGAGGGTGGACTTGAGAAAGTAGCAAGGATGGAACCGAGGCGCCAATAACTAGATACAACTGTTAAAAAACCATTTAAAAGAGGAGGCGCATGACTGACCAGTACTAGTTATTGCTCCTGTTCTTGCCTGATGAAGCGGATTTGATCCTGCAAAATATGTTGCATTGTGAAGTGTATAAATACATTTCATTGTGGCCTATTAAATCAACCAATTTTGTGCCTACTTACTAAGTAAGTCCACCACTACCTCCTCTTTTAAACGTTTTTTAATGGTTTTATCCTGTTATTGGCACCTCTGTTTAATCCTTGCTACTTTAGATGGCAAGCTTAACTGCCAATATTGAGGAAATCTCACTAAGCGAGATTGGGACTGATTTGCTGTGAAACCGAACTTGTAAATTTCACTCGCTCATCCCTCGTGGTCACTAATAAAGTAATAAGTTTTGATCCTTTTTGTGGTGTTTAATGGAATGGTCATTACCTCACTGCGAATTGTAGTAAGGCGGACATATTCTTGTTCATCAGGTTCCAGTGTGTATTATATACCTGCCACAAATTCCCTCAACAACCATATACCTATAATGTTAGCTTGAGTGTGATGGTTTATTTTTAGAGGGTGTAGACAGTTATATGGGTTGGTTTATGGTTTTTGTAGCAGTTTCTGTCAATTAAACATTTGAAAACCATTTAGAAGAATTGTTTTAACTTTCCTTCTAGTCCTCAAGTTCCAGAGGACACATAAAGCCCCTTTACCAGTTGCTTTAATAGTTTAGTTTTGTCTTGAACTCTGGCATATTGAAGGCCTCATATATTTCAGAAATTGCTCCAAGATAGATATATTTTCTTTTCCGCAGACTGAGGTGCCATATACACATACATCTTTAATTCTAAAGGGCTTTATAAAATGAGAAATTCGAGTGTATCTATAACATTCGGTTAGCTTTCTGTTCTGTTCTATTACATTTGTATAATATCTTTCTGATCCATTAGTTACTGGAAGCTTTTTATTTTATCCCTTTTCATTATATGTGAGACCTTGGTGTAGCCATTCCATATCCAACACTTAAAATTGTACATCACCTGTCCTGGAGGAAAATCCAAGGTAAAGAACTCAATTTAAACTTCAATCTTAGTCTGTGTCATAATTTGAGGGAAAAGCAGGTGATCGGATTCGCTGTATGTGTTTCCAGCCATGGGGAAATATTCCAGATATATATAATTTTGTAACTCATTCTCTATCGTACCCATTTGTTAAATTGCTTATAACTATTACTTACCCTGCCACAATTTAATTTTAGCAGTAACATATGAGAATCCTTCTTCTCCTAGACTCCTCTTTGTATGCTGCACATTTTATAAGTGGTTTTTAGTTTTCCCAGATAAATATAAAGCTACTAGTAGACCTAAGCTCGTTTAAAAACGGGCTCTAGGTCTGGTTGAAACCCCGCCTCCCTCTCCTCCCCTTCCTTCCCTCTTATCCTCCGCCGCACCGTCACCGCGCATGCACACGCTGCACGTCCGCCGCGCTTGCTCCTGCCGCACATCCGCCGCGCTTGCCCCGCCGCACTCCTGCCACATGCGTGCCTGCCAAACGCGCCCTCTGCACACCCAACGCGTGCACGCGCCCCTTCTGGCCCCGTCCTCCCTCAGCCTCTGCATCCCTCCCATCACATGCACAGTAGTGCAAAACACGGGACACACACACAGGAAGTGCAGGGATGGGACACAGAGACAAAGGGGTTTTATTATAGAGGATTATGAAGAAGTAGCTTGAAGTGGTTTGTGCTTAATGATGAGGGAAGAAACCTAAGTAGTACAGTTTTGGTGTGAACACTGTCAGGAACCAGGTCCATGGCATGCAGTGGCGTAGCTAAAGAGCTATGGGCCCCGATGCAAGTTTTACATTGGGTCCCCCCATGCACTCTATACATAACAATTAATACGGCACACCAAAACCTGCGAAGGACAACCACAGTGCCAGAGGTGCAAGAAGGGGATGGGGTACAGTGTTATAATGATTACCACTATTCAAAGTATCCATAGAGGTGATTATTATGAGCACAGGACCAATAGAAATCTAATACTTCAGTTGAGGGAAGGCCCCTCTGGCCCAAGGGCCCCGATTCGGTCACAACCTCTGCACCCCCTTTTGCTACGCCCCTGGTGGCATGCCTGCAGAGACAGTTCCTGATGGGGTTTGACCAAGGTCGAGAGGTGAGAGCAGCCTTATTTAAGCTAGAACAAGGCTGTCACCCTCAACCACACTCTGCAAGACTCTGCCACCACTAGCAGTCGTCCGTGATGATACGGCTAGAGAACCATACATGCACAGATTCCTGTACCGAAGGAGATCTGTCCCTGTCTATGGCACTTACAACAACTTCATGCACTGCTGTCGAGCTGTATGCACTCAAGCTGGTGTTAACGTATCTTGGGTCAGCCACAGGCTTTAGGCCAAAACCACAGTACACGGAGGACCACTTATTAAATAAGGATTTAATTTTCCAAAAAAGTGAAACAAATGCATAAGAAAATATGTACAAAATATTTACAAAAACAAAGATGTGCAACAAAACATTTGCTTATTAAATAAAAGGGAATAAAATAGAGATCAAACTTTTCCCTGGTGTTAAGATCCAAACTTTTGTGCGGAAGAATGCAGTTCCGATGATCGATCAGGGAATGACCTATTTATCGCTATCTCCTGGGAAATACATGTACTCACCCTATGCATCTAATTTATAGCCCAGACTGTAGCTTTAGGCTAGAACCCCAATGTCTGGTAGAAATGCTTTTTAAGTTATTGAACTACAGCCTAGTAGCTACAGGCACACAGTTTCCTGTCTCTGATACACCAGTTGCTCCATTTGTATGCTTATGCGGTTACCTTATACCACACTGTTCAAGGTGTTTACATATGACAATAAGGTGTTATATTCAAATGTCCCTTAGCATTGGAGACGGAAAGTCCAGAACTCCCCATACACAAAATGGGTTACCCCATAAGGTCTGTCGGGCGTTTTGTCAATGTTTGTATAAATTGTTAAAAATAATTATAAAATCAAAAATGTAAATGTAATGCTCCTGGGAAAAAATAGGAGGAGCTTAAGATACAAACACACGCCTAACTGTGTGAGCTCGTTTTTCGAGGTTTTACAGTACTGGTTTAAACATGTAAATAAACATAGACCAATTTATAAAAATATCAATTTAATATCGAATAAATATTACAATATCAAAACAATATAAAATTGCACTTTTGATATATAACAAAACTCATAAGGTCATTCTTATAATAAGCAATGAGCTGGATAATAATTTCAGTAAAACATCAAAATGTTATTATACTTAATCACCAAATACAAAAGGCTTAAACCATTCAGCAGTCAATTCAAATACAGTGCATAGATGTGACTCCTCAAATATGGCCGTCGGCCCTGTTACTCAATTTACCACAGGATGTCTGGAGACAAAATGGATGACTTGAACGAAAACAAAATGGCTGTTATCAAAATCAAAATGGCTGCTATCAAAAATCAAAATGGTGCTATCGCAAACAAAATGGTGGCTTATCAAAAACAAAATGGCTAATTTAGGATGACTCAGTGGATATAACGACTGGGCGTTGCCCCACAATTTCTATGCAATCAACTATAAATGACAGGAATTTTCCCACTGTCTACACTTTAACCTCCGCTGGCCTGTGATACTACACAGAGCAAGCGGGTAAAATACATATAATTTTGGAATAAGATATCTATTGAGTCGTCCTAAACTTGGCTAGGTGTGGCTTGCACATGCTGCGGCAAAGTATCAAAATATCTAGAGGAGGTAGCTTGAAGTATCTAGCGCTTTTATCCAAAACAAGTTTATGGCATTCACAGTCAGCGATTCTCGAACTATTGGTGGTGTTAAACGACAGAAAAATATACCCACTGAATGGGTTTTATCAAATATATGGAATGAGTAATTCCTGTGCACTGGAAGAACGCACTCCCTTTGGCTATAAATGACTATAAACTTAAGAAAGACAATCGTCAATAAATCAAAAGTTCAGATATTCGTGCTGTGATAAGCCATATGACTAAAAAGAAAAATCAGAACTGGGTTCAAGTATAGTCACCAAGATGGCCTCTGGGCGTGTTCCTCTTAGGCGTGGCTGTGTTCAGATGGCATGAATCCTCTATGTCCTGGTCTGCTCAGATCTCCTGATGGTCTGATCCTTCCTCCTCATTGAATGACCCCTCTCATCTTATTCCCCTCACTACCTATGGTTCTGCCCAGGAGATTAAATCTTCTAGCCTATCACTGGGCAGTGGGAGTGACCAATGGGAGCTTTCTGTGACTAATCTTTAACCCAAGTGTAATACTGGCTTTCACCCTTTGTAGGTGCTGTTGGCTAACTAATCACAGACTTACTGGGATATTTGGCAAACTAAAAACAAAAATCATGTTTTATTATAACCCAACAGTGAATAAATCAATGTTATAATTCCTCTATGGATAGCTGACCTTGCTGGAATCACTGGTTATTATTTATTATACAGTGACCTTTTCTACCATATTTAAGATAGATTGGATTTGATCCAAAAATCATTGGCATGCTTAAAACCACCATGGATCTCTCATTATAACACATTGTGCTTGTTAGCAGGGTTTTATATCTCTAACATTATTGTTTAACATACAACACTGGTAAACATATAGCATCTCTATATCATCCTGGATATATTCATTCAAATAATCTTTATATTAATACATATACAATGCCATAACCTTTTTTTTATATTCATTCTTAATTGTTATGCAATGATGCATACATGTGCTGTCTGTTTTCTTAACCTAGATGGGGAATTGTAATATAACTTTATGCTTTTTAATATGAACTATTGCTGACAGCACAGTCAATATATTTCCCAAGCTTTGTTTTTGTGTCTGAACTTTGGAAACACATACATTGTGAAAGGAAAACAACCCCCATCCAAGGCTTCTATGCATTAAATACAGCCAGGTCTGAGCCATTGTTTACAAAAACTGGTTCATTTACCGACAAAAGCTAGTTAAGGTCTGGTCTGTCTCTTTCATTGTCCTAAGACTCTTCTTGTTTGGCAATTGTTTGGTCAAACAAGGTACTTGTCTGCTTCCATTGTTCAAGTAAGGTGAATGAGATTACCTATTGCAAATAGCACTCAGCTGACTGCCTGTTATTCCCAACTAATCTTTCTAGAGGGACACATACTGTGCAATTCAGTATTACTTGGCAATATTATATCGCCATATGAAAATATGCTCTGCCCTTCTCAATGATCAATGTATATATTAACCTACAATCACCATACATTAAAAAGTCTTTGTCTCCTGTACCTTAGGGGAAGGAAATTAATTAGGTTTTATTCCTATTTGATCATGTACAGTTCAGTTTATCGGAAAAACGATATTCCGCCATATGGAAATCTCGACACATCCCCCTTTTCTTTTGGAATGTTCCAGGGTGTGACCATTTCAAAAGAACAACAAGGATTATTAAACGTTTTACGTTTTCTTCATTCCTGTGGGAACGCGTTGCGAACGAAGCTTTATGTTTTGTATTTGTAATCCAAGTATGAAAGGGAAATGGACTTTAAAACATTGTCTTCATCACATTGAAGTTCATGTTTCACGCTTCAAGAAAAATAAACTTGGCAAATGATACTCCGGCTGTAAACAAACAGGTTTCCTCTTGTTGCAAAGGTAGCAAACAGCAACTGTAACAGCGATGAACTGCTTTGGCCTTTGGTTCAAATAAAAGGATTTTCCGGATCTGCTTCAAGATTTGAATAACTCACTCCTGTGAGTATCTGGTGTGGAACAGGTATCAGACTTGCATCTCCCTTCAATGGACCCCGGATACATCAGCTCGTCATTCAACGACACATCGCGGGTTTAGGCTCATCTGGACCCTCTAGGATAGGAACATCTATCTGGTCATGATGAACTCCGCTGTATCCGGTAACATCACGGATGCTGGATCTGGCACCACACTTGGCTCGGCACTCTTCCCCAAGATTAGGACTGCGTAAAGGATGGCAATCGTCAGGTGGGGCATCTTTGCGCCGGATTGGAATCTTTGTGTCCATATGGATTCTAGTAGAGATTAACACATCATTAGGTATACCTGTCAGGAGAAAAATAATTTGTTAGCACACATTTCCAGATTGCTCAATTCTCCGCAACTGTGAGCTAGGGTGACAAATACGCAGTTGATTAATATGTACCCATTTTTCAACAAAATCATCCCCCTTAGGGATTTTAACCTTATAAACCACAGGAGACAGTTTATCGGTGATTGGGTATGGACCTTTCCATGAAGGGAGGAATTTCTTTTCCTTTACCTGGTCTCTGGCAAAATTATACAGATAAACTTTGTCGTCCACCCGATGCTCCTTTTGGGTAGTTTTGAGGTCATAGTACGTTTTCGTACTGACTGCGGCTTTTTCGATGTTTCTTTGAGCAAATGCAAAGGCATGCTGGAGGTGCTTCCGTAAGTTCTCCACATATTGATGTGCAGTAGTTGCATTCATCAAGTTGTGATCTGAGGTTTTGTAAAGCAAATGCTGGGGTAACACCATCTTTCTACCAGTGAGCATCTCAAATGGGGAAAGTTTGGTTGCTGCGCTTGGAGTAGCTCTAATAGCCATAAGAACTAGTGGCAGCTTGACATCCCAGTCTTTACCTGATTCGCTAACAAATTTTTTCAGGATATTTACAATGGATTGATTGTAACGCTTCACTCCACCACTAGAGGCTGGTCGGTAAGCTATGTGGAGCTTCCGTTTTACCCCTAGGATTTCCCACATCTTGGTCATTACTTCACTGGTGAAGTGACTTCCGCGATCGGATTCGATACGCTGGGGAAGACCAAATCGGGAGAAAATGTGGTTAATGAGCAGTGATGCGCACACACTAGAACTGCATGTTTTACTTGGTAGACATTCTACCCATTTAGTAAATAAACATGTTACAGTCAACATGTATCGATTTCCCTTTGAGGACGTTGTTACCGGACCAATAAAATCGATCTGGATGTCTGACCATGGCATGGCTATGCCTCTTTTCATCAGCGGTGCCCTGTGAGTGGGACCTTGTGGCTGGAATTGAGGGCATACCAAACATCCTTGGCAATATGTCCTGACATCCTGTAACATGTGTGGCCAGTAAGCGTAGTCTCTTAATAACTCATACGTTATTTTCTCTCCTCGATGACCAGCTGTCGGGGCATCATGAGCATGTTGCAACATCAGACCCCGATATGCTGCGGGTACTACCCATTGCGTAATACCATTTTTCGAGGTTCGTATTAGCAATCCATCCTGTAATGAAAATTGTGACACACCTTTCATCAAAATACGTAATTCTTCGTTGTCACTGCAGTCTTCCACGGTGATGGGATAATCCTGTGGACTTTCAATATGTTTATAAAACAAACCAATAATGGGATCCCCCTTTTGGCTTGCAATGAGATCCTCACTAGGAGAATCTTGACTCCACATAGCCACACTGGGTTGAGACTCCTTTTGGGCCTGCCCCCTAGTGGTGACATTTACTTCGATAGTTCCCATGAGGTCATTGATATCGAAGATTTCACCATCAATGGCTGCTTTCTTAGCAACGGAATCTGCTAGATCGTTCCCATCTTTATTAGCGCCAGGGTGTTTCGAATGACCCCTTACCTTTTTCCAATAAATGGTAAGGTCGTGGGTATTAACCAGTTCATCAATTTTACAAAACAATTTACCATGTTTGACTGGCTTTTTGTTACTCCTTGTCATGCTAGTCCTTTTCCAACTGGGAAAATATTCCACAAAACTGTTCCGAACATACTCAGAATCTGTTATCAAAACAAATTCCTTAAGGTCATGTTCGATAGCCATTTGTATAGCTTTATACACGGCAGCGAGTTCTGCGACCTGGCTACTTTTGGGACCAATTTTGTATCCCGCAGATATCTCTGGAAATATGTTATTCCATACGATACCGATACCTGCAACCAGCATCTTTTCATCTCCTTCTGTGTGAAAAGAACAGCCGTCAACATATGCACATGGTAGTGATTTGCAGTACTCCTCTTCATAGGATTTATATGGAGATAGAGATTGCTCTTCCAGAAAATCGTTTTCTGGTGGCTCATCTTTATGTTCCACATGAGAGCAATCATGGAGTTCAGCTAATCCTTGAGCAACTGGATTTTTAGTATCCTGTTTATATTTGATTTCCAGTGGCCATCCCATTAGGGACATTGTCCATGCCGTTATCCTACTGTTTGACAGGTTACCTTCTTTTATTTGGTTACTTTGCAAATATTGTAGTGATTGGTGTGCAGTTTCTACAATGATCTTTTCCCCTTGAATAAAACTTCTGAAATATTGCAAAGCCCACACAGTTGCTAATAATGCCTTCTCACAATTATTAAATTTGATTTCAACTGGTGATAGTGATTTACTGGCATAAGCAATTATTTTATTCAGTCTTTCTTGCTTTTGGAAAAGAACTGCACTTACACTCTTGTCGGTAAAACCTGTTTCAACATAGAAGGGTTTACCACCTTCTGGATAAGCAAGGCATGGGGCCTGTATGAGTTTTGTTTTAAGCTCAGATACAGCTTGTTCATGGCACTCATTCCATTCCCATTGTACTCCTTTCTTTAGCAGCTGCAATAGCGGCTTTGTAATCTCAGCATAGTTATCTATGAACTTGCGAGAATAATTCATCATCCCCAGGAATGATCTCAGTTCCTTGAGATTTGTGGGGGACTTCGTATTTTTGATTGCTTCCACTTTCTTTTTCTGTGGATTAATTCCTTCTGCAGTAATTTCATGTCCTAGGAAATTTACTTTAGATCGGCACCATTGAGCTTTCTGTAGGGAAAGTTTAACACCTGCTTCTCTTAGTTGATTCAATACATATCTCAACTCTGAAATATGTTCCTCAAAGATTGTACTTTTGATAAGGATATCATCGACATAAGTTAGGGTACCTCGTTCAGCTGCATCAGGCATTGCTTTGTGCATGAACACAGCAAATTCGTGGCCTGCGTTGATGTATCCGAAAGGCGTACGGGTCCACGCAAATTGTCTATTACCGAATGTGAAGGCTAGTTTGTATTGATCCCTTTCATCCACTTTAATTGTACAATATCCTTGTGCGCAGTCAAGGGCTGTGAATATTTTAGACCTTTGGATTTGCGCCAAGCATTGGTCAATGTATGGTACAGGCCAACCCGACATGTAGACACGTTTGTTTAACTGTCTCAAGTCTGAGCATAGACGGAACTGACCATTCGGTTTGAGAACTCCGAGTACTGGATGATTGAAGGAACTGTGTACTGGGCGGATAATACCTTTCTTTTCCAGGTTCTTAACAATTTCCGATAATGACTCGTAGGCTGCTAGCGGAAGTCGATATTGTTTGATAAACACAGGGGGTGCATCTGGATCAGTCAGGATTCTCGTAACATGCAGGTTAGTCTCCCCACAGTCATAAGAGTCCTTGGCAAACATCTCCTGGAAATCCCAGAATAGTTGCCTTAGCTGCTGTCGTTCTGATTCATTAGAACATCCATCAGCTATAGAGAGTTGTTCTTCTACCCGTTCCTGAAATTCTGGGAAAATCTCAGGTTGACCTACCTCATAAGCTTCTTCAAGCCTATTAGTTAAGTCATTTGGGGTGTAACATGCTTGATCCTTACCCTGCTGGAGTGATTGATACTCACTTTCATTGATTTCATGGTTAAAAATCAATGATGTTTCCTCGACATGACATGTACCTTCCTCAGAACTGAAAGGATAAATAGAGTGTATGCTGAACAATCCTTCAGGTGTTGAGAAATATTGTTGGTCCACTATTTGTTCTTCTGTCAAATATTCATCAGGTATTAATCCAATGACTTCATTTTGGAATCCAAAAGTGTAATATTCTGAGTCAATGGCTAAGCCAATCATTGTATCCTCCTGTAACGTGATACTATGAGGGCTCATGTTTTGCATGACCATGTATAATGGTTCCTGATGAATATTTATTAGGGGAATTGGTTTTACCTTCAACCCCAATTGTTGCATCCGATTGGATAAACAAATCAATGCATCTGCATTTCTCATCTTTTGCCCCTTCTTTACTTGAATGGGTAAAAGAAATGATTTGCAACCTTCAGGGACTTTTACTTTTTCAGCGACAGTGATATCCACTGCATATGGTATTCGCTGTCCCCATCTCAGGGCTTGTTCTCTATCCTGGAATTCCTCTGGGTTTCCGGATAATTTGGACCACAGAACATTATTGACCAGATCAACCTGTATGGCAAATCGGTGAATAATGTCGTTTCCTAAGTACATTTGGTACTGTGGTTCCTTTAACACACTGAAGACATGTTTTGCAGATTTGTTTCCTAGAGACACAGATAAGATGCATTTTGCAATTACATTATGACTCTGGTTATCGTTATCCAGATCGTGGATCCATTCCTGTGTAGAGATAAATTTGATTACCTGAGGGTCGGTAACCTGCTTCAGCAGTCCTAGGCTTATGTAGCTGGCCTCAGATTTGAGATCCAACTTGGCATATTTTACCCGAGCAATATTATTTACCTGCACGGGAACCAGCACATTATCATTGATTTTCTCGATTTCAACCAATGCCTGTGTATGCTTGGTTATGCCTGCCACTTCCTGACTTCCCCCTTTGAGGGCAATAGTTAACACATCATCTTCAAGGACTATCTTTTCAATCTTATCCTTTCGGATATTTATGATGTGAAAAGCAGTGTTAGCATTTTCCTCGGGTTTACCGTTTTTCAGGATCGTGACTTCTGGTATCTGACTGTTCCGGAAATGGATTTCAACAGAGTTAGGTCTTTCCTCAATCATATGGCAGCTGCGTTGCGATTGTGCATTGCTGGAGCGCTCAAAATCAATTGGAGTATTGACTTGAGCCCATATTGCTTCATTAATGAAGTCAATTATGGAATTTAGTCGTTTGAGCAGATCGATTCCAATGATCAATCTATCATATGGAAGATCAACAATCAAAGTTGGATGTTTAATGACCTTTTTACCAATCTTGTATGTCAGCCAGGATGTGCCTTTTACTTGTAAACTATTACCACCAACGCTTATTAGCGCACCGTCAAAGGCTTTTAATCTTGGCTTCCTTTGTGATGAATCCAAGATCTGCTGGTAATAGTTAAAAGACAGAATAGTAACCTGGGAACCGGTATCCAGTAAACCTGGGATCGATCCGATACATCCATCTTGTAGATGGGTATCGATAAAATACCGGCCATCTACCTGTTCAAGATTGCAAAGAAAATTGGAATGTTTTTCCATTTGTTGCTTCAGAGAATGATCTCTCTGTAGCGTCAGGGTATTAGGAACTTGTTCCTCCTGATTCTGCCTGCAAGGCATTTGGGTTCCCATGGATTCTACCAATGGGACAATCTGAACAGAGGGTACTTCACGCTCTGGCTCAAATGACATAATATCACCCATTTGTGGTGAAATATCAAGAACATTAGACTTCCCTTCCTCGACCTGGGGTAGGTCGGTACATTGCACATCATTTTCATTACTCGTATTTAGTATTGCCATATCCATTTCCGTATAGTGATTTGTCTCGGTTTCCTTTAGTTGGCAGAGCTGGGCCCTGCCTCCCCAGCTAAAAAATCCTCATGCTGTCTTCCTGCAGATCCCTGAGCCAACTTACCCATCATGTCACTCAATTTGTTCACTTGATCAACAAGCTGATCAAACCTATTAGGTCGGCGAGGGTTCTGGTTCCTGGGATCATATCTGTTCCCTGCGGGTGATCCACTCCTAGGTGAGTTAGGTGGTGATCTACCCCTAGGTGAATTAGGTGGGCCCTGTCTCCTTTCCCACTGCTGCCTGGGTCGGTTATCCCACCGTCTATATCCTTGGGGACGTCTGTACCCCTGGGGTTCTCTATATCCCTGGTAACCTCTATACCTTTGACTACCCTGGTTTCCTTGGTAACCCTGGTATCCTTGATACCTGCGATTGAACCGAGGACGGTAATCCTGGTTTCCAGAGCCTGAGCTATCCCTATCTGACCCTTTAGGATGTTGGGGCCTATTTTGATTAGGATTTTGTCGCTGTCTTTGGCCCTGCTGGATAGATACTTTTGCAGGAGGTATTTTCTTCTGCTGGGATTCAAGGTTTAGGTCCGCTTTCACTTTGGTTTCATCTACTCTGCGCTCTGGGTACTTTTTGTTGTTTCTCCCACTTACATTGGAACTCCCACTGATGTTGAACAGCAGTGTCGCTGAGGTAACCATTTTCTCTAGGGAGTTTCCGAAGTCTAACTCATTGGCCATGCTTAACTTTATTTGGGTAGGCAATGCATCGTAATATGCCTGTTTAAAATCAAGAGACTCCCAGTTAGGATTCCGATATGCTAAACTGTAAGAGTTTTTTAGCACGGAAAGGAATTCTCGGGGGCTCTGATCGGGTCGACAAGTAAGTCGATACACATCTCGTTTAGCTTCTGAGTTAGTGCGATACGGCCCAAACTCAAGCTTCACTTCGTGTGAAACTGCTTGCCATCTAATGATACCCCGCTCCTTAAATGAAGTGAAATAGTGGCGGTATCTGTCATCAAAAACCCATGGGAGAAATCTGATCCTGTCTGCTTCAGACAGATTTAAAGAGTCCATAGTGGATTCATACAACTCCATGTGGGATGCTATTTGCGCTGAACCCTTTTTAGTGAACTTTGGCACAGCGGTGTTTAAGAATTTTATGATGCTGGCTGAGCTCTGTTTTTCTGGTGGATACTGATTATTTCCCCTATTTGACTCCCCTCTATACGTACCTTTCCCCCTTCTTGGGATAGGGCTGGATTCTCGCTTTCTCACATCAGCCTCCAATTCATCTGAATCAATATCAGCAAGGGAGTCGTGACCTTTATGGGAATCATCATACCTAGGGGCCCTCATTTGCATATCTCTCTCTGGAGAGGAATCCAAATGTTGATCTTTAGGGACCCTTGTACTGTCATCTATCATGGTATTCATAGTTTTACATACCGTTTCCATACGATCCAACATGCCTTGCCATTTTAGGTCATATGGAGTGAGTACTGGCGGGCAAGGGCTGGATGATCTATCGAGTCTACCTGCCTGTTGGATTTTGAAGTACTGCTGTTGTAGTTCTTCAAAATCCTGTCTAAGTCTGCGATGCGCTTCACGATTCCGTTCGGCGTCTCTTTCCAGACTTTTGATCGCTACCTCCCTGTCTGAAATATCAATCATTAATTGGTCTCTATCAGCCCTTATAATTTGAAGATCTGATTCCACATTATGTGACTGAGAGGTTAATGATTGGACGTTTTCCTCTGTTCCTCGCAATTGGGATTTCAACTGTACAATCTCTTTTTTTCTAGATTGTGAAAGGATATCTACCTCTAATAACCCATATAACACAGAAGGTAGGGCGCCTAACAACCTCTTCTTCAGTTCGGAATCTGAAGTTATTGTGGTCATACATGAAAGATAATGATCAACCATACCTTTAGATTGAAATATACAATCAGCTTCCTGTTTTATACTTTTCCTCATTCTACCTATCCAGTCATCTACTTCCTCATTATATTTTAACTGTATAAATACGAATTCCACAATCTTTCGGAATGTCTGTTCCAAATGAAGTTCTGAATCACTACCTGTAGCACTCATGATTCAATAGCCAATGCAATAAAACCAGCTCAATAAAACGTTTTTACACTGTTTAAACCAGTAATGGAAAGTATACGAACCTCGGTGGGGCCTCCAATTCTTATGTCGGGCGTTTTGTCAATGTTTGTATAAATTGTTAAAAATAATTATAAAATCAAAAATGTAAATGTAATGCTCCTGGGAAAAAATAGGAGGAGCTTAAGATACAAACACACGCCTAACTGTGTGAGCTCGTTTTTCGAGGTTTTACAGTACTGGTTTAAACATGTAAATAAACATAGACCAATTTATAAAAATATCAATTTAATATCGAATAAATATTACAATATCAAAACAATATAAAATTGCACTTTTGATATATAACAAAACTCATAAGGTCATTCTTATAATAAGCAATGAGCTGGATAATAATTTCAGTAAAACATCAAAATGTTATTATACTTAATCACCAAATACAAAAGGCTTAAATCATTCAGCAGTCAATTCAAATACAGTGCATAGATGTGACTCCTCAAATATGGCCGTCGGCCCTGTTACTCAATTTACCACAGGATGTCTGGAGACAAAATGGATGACTTGAACGAAAACAAAATGGCTGTTATCAAAATCAAAATGGCTGCTATCAAAAATCAAAATGGTGCTATCGCAAACAAAATGGTGGCTTATCAAAAACAAAATGGCTAATTTAGGATGACTCAGTGGATATAACGACTGGGCGTTGCCCCACAATTTCTATGCAATCAACTATAAATGACAGGAATTTTCCCACTGTCTACACTTTAACCTCCGCTGGCCTGTGATACTACACAGAGCAAGCGGGTAAAATACATATAATTTTGGAATAAGATATCTATTGAGTCGTCCTAAACTTGGCTAGGTGTGGCTTGCACATGCTGCGGCAAAGTATCAAAATATCTAGAGGAGGTAGCTTGAAGTATCTAGCGCTTTTATCCAAAACAAGTTTATGGCATTCACAGTCAGCGATTCTCGAACTATTGGTGGTGTTAAACGACAGAAAAATATACCCACTGAATGGGTTTTATCAAATATATGGAATGAGTAATTCCTGTGCACTGGAAGAACGCACTCCCTTTGGCTATAAATGACTATAAACTTAAGAAAGACAATCGTCAATAAATCAAAAGTTCAGATATTCGTGCTGTGATAAGCCATATGACTAAAAAGAAAAATCAGAACTGGGTTCAAGTATAGTCACCAAGATGGCCTCTGGGCGTGTTCCTCTTAGGCGTGGCTGTGTTCAGATGGCATGAATCCTCTATGTCCTGGTCTGCTCAGATCTCCTGATGGTCTGATCCTTCCTCCTCATTGAATGACCCCTCTCATCTTATTCCCCTCACTACCTATGGTACTGCCCAGGAGATTAAATCTTCTAGCCTATCACTGGGCAGTGGGAGTGACCAATGGGAGCTTTCTGTGACTAATCTTTAACCCAAGTGTAATACTGGCTTTCACCCTTTGTAGGTGCTGTTGGCTAACTAATCACAGACTTACTGGGATATTTGGCAAACTAAAAACAAAAATCATGTTTTATTATAACCCAACAGTGAATAAATCAATGTTATAATTCCTCTATGGATAGCTGACCTTGCTGGAATCACTGGTTATTATTTATTATACAGTGACCTTTTCTACCATATTTAAGATAGATTGGATTTGATCCAAAAATCATTGGCATGCTTAAAACCACCATGGATCTCTCATTATAACACATTGTGCTTGTTAGCAGGGTTTTATATCTCTAACATTATTGTTTAACATACAACACTGGTAAACATATAGCATCTCTATATCATCCTGGATATATTCATTCAAATAATCTTTATATTAATACATATACAATGCCATAACCTTTTTTTTATATTCATTCTTAATTGTTATGCAATGATGCATACATGTGCTGTCTGTTTTCTTAACCTAGATGGGGAATTGTAATATAACTTTATGCTTTTTAATATGAACTATTGCTGACAGCACAGTCAATATATTTCCCAAGCTTTGTTTTTGTGTCTGAACTTTGGAAACACATACATTGTGAAAGGAAAACAACCCCCATCCAAGGCTTCTATGCATTAAATACAGCCAGGTCTGAGCCATTGTTTACAAAAACTGGTTCATTTACCGACAAAAGCTAGTTAAGGTCTGGTCTGTCTCTTTCATTGTCCTAAGACTCTTCTTGTTTGGCAATTGTTTGGTCAAACAAGGTACTTGTCTGCTTCCATTGTTCAAGTAAGGTGAATGAGATTACCTATTGCAAATAGCACTCAGCTGACTGCCTGTTATTCCCAACTAATCTTTCTAGAGGGACACATACTGTGCAATTCAGTATTACTTGGCAATATTATATCGCCATATGAAAATATGCTCTGCCTTTCTCAATGATCAATGTATATGTTACGGCCAGAACCCGAAGTTTGGCCAGAACTAGAAGTGGCCGGCCACTTCGGGTTCTGGCCGGCCAATGCGCGAACTGGCCGCTGCGCTGCGGCCAATGTGAGAAATGAAACAATTCCTGTAAGGTTTAATGTGATGTTGTGGCCGCAGCGCAGCGGGGCAAAATGTATCACACATCTTTACTTTATTCAATGGCATTAAGCCGCCCGGCTTTTTCCTCTGCCTCTCTCTCCTCCCCCCCCCCCCCCCCGCCTCTCTCTCTCTTTCTCTTTATGGGCACAGCCGGGCGGGGACACGCGTGTCCCTCCGGAGTCGTTCGTCGCGGCAGGGGAATCCTGCCGTTCTTGCAGAGCGGGTGCTGGCAGAAGCAATGTCTGCAGCCTCCCCGCTCTGCTCTCCTGCCGCGAGGAACGACTCTCCTGGACACGCGTGTCCCCGCCCGGCTGTGCCCATAAGAGAAGGGGAGAGAGAGGCGGGGGGGGGGGGGGGGAGGAGAGAGAGGCAGAGGAAAAAGCCGGGCGGCTTAATGCCATTGAATAAAGTAAAGATGTGTGATACATTTTGCCCTGCTGCGCTGCGGCCACAACATCACATTTAAACCTTACAGGAATTGTTTCATTTCTCACATTGGCCGCAGCGCAGCGGCCAGTTCGCGCATTGGCCGGCCAGAACCCGAAGTGGCCGGCCACTTCTAGTTCTGGCCAAACTTCGGGTTCTGGCCGTAACATATATATTAACCTACAATCACCATACATTAAAAAGTCTTTGTCTCCTGTACCTTAGGGGAAGGAAATTAATTAGGTTTTATTCCTATTTGATCATGTACAGTTCAGTTTATCGGAAAAACGATATTCCGCCATATGGAAATCTCGACAGGTCATGGCTTCCATGTCCTGTGCATCACACTGCATATACTGTATCCTTACAAACACCATTTTACCACTGTTAATGCCAATCCAAGAAATGTTCTTCCCACTTCCACAAACTGGCTTTAGGTGATTTCAGTAAACATGGGTCGTTTTTCCAAGTAGAGGTCATAATATTTTTTAGGCCTATGCAGTATCTCAGACAGCCATAAATCTCTGAAGCCAAAATGAGGTACCAATGGGAGTGAATTATCCTTTCTTTGGCATGAAGGAGAAGTCCTCCAGTTTTCTCTGGATTTCATGCAAGTCCAGAAGCCTACCCCAACCGCTTGATAACTCTGAAGTTATGTAGTGCATTGTGTGGGGATGACATAGGTAATAACATGCTATCTGCAAAGGCGTTGCATTTCTAGGTATGGACTCCTATCTCCAGCTTTCTTAATAAAATGATTTATCCTTATAGTTTCAAGTAGGAGTTTAAGGAAATATATTATATTAACGTCTTCTAATGAGCTGTTCTGAGCTGTTTGTGTGCTTGAAGCACAGGGAGCTTCACAGAGAGCTCCTTTTCATTTGTTACACTGTGTTTACACACATTGTAACAACATTGGAATGCAAACAAAGATACTGTTATCTCCAGTTTTGATCATTGGTCCGCTAATGGCAACATTATTCCCCCAGTTAACAAATGCTCCACCATATAAAAAGCCCCCCATTATTCCCTACCTTCCTAGAACAGGAGCCTCATAATGTTTCCTTATAACAAGTGCTCCCATTATGCCCCCCATTAAATAAGTGTACCCATTAAATGCCATGGGATATCTGCAAACTAGGCTGGTGCGGGATGTATAGGGCGCTATGATTGGATGAGAGTAGGGAGGTTACATCATTGCCAAAATTAAGGCTACGTTTCCACTGTAGCGTGACATTTTCGCCTGCAAAAAATCGTATAAGATTTTTCTGATTGGCGAAAATTCACATTAGTTAAATATAACATAATCTGCCTAGTAACAGCTTAGTCATGACTGCAAACAACTTCCTGTAACCATGGATCTAATGCGAATTTTTGCGCAAATAACACAAATATTCACTTTGCCTATACAAAGCATTGTACGCGAATTGTGCGCGATGCCCTAAAAAATGATACAGGACCTCGGATTTTTCACGTGTACGAAATTTCGCATTGCATGGAAACAGCCCCATTCACTACCATTAGTTGCAAAATCAATGCAAATTTTCTGAGAGAAAAATCTGACACAAACCGCAAAGTGGAAACCAGGCCTAAGGACATCGGTGAAAATTGGGCTATATTTTGTGGTCTGGGATCTCTACTTTCTTCTATGTGGGGAGAATTGGACATAGATTTTTAAGACAAAAAGTAGATGGAAAGGTAATTTTCAATGACTGAACTGGAGAATTGACACAAACAATTTGAAGCCAGGTTCGCCTTGTATCTTAAAATGGAAAAATAAGTATAAGTTTAGAAATATGGTATGGGTTAGTTCACAATGATCAGTTGCATTGCATGGTAATTCTACATGTCAGCTAACTGCTCATACAATGCTATGGGCCTGTTCACAGTACTACGTTGTAATGCATCACGTTATTCTACTGCATGCAGGCTTTGCATTAAAGTCTATGTCCAGTCTCTGTTGCAATTCACATTCACATTATAACGCCTGTGTTATGTGACTGACCACTGTAAACCTAGAATAAGTGTGTATGAGTATATCCATTCTTCTCATTTTGCTTAGCTTATAATGTTATTTGGGTAGGAGGTATTGTAGAGAAAGGAAGTACTTATTCTAGAGTGAAATGTTGTAGAATGATGAATGGTTGAGTCTCTTTGATTTGACCCTACAGGAAATTGAACAGTTAGCGTGTAGTAACTCAATACTTCTGGCAAATCAAATTCAGAGTAGCAAAGTAAATTTTATTAGGTATTCATCACCCAGCTTGTGGTGTTACAGCTGCAAATGGAAAGTTTGCTTATACACATAATTAGCTGTAGATAAGTGTGTCCCAGACAACTGTAACATTTCCTATTGGGGACATTGCAGATCTCAGCAACATTTACAGAGCTAATGAGACAAAAAGTTTACCAAGGCAATTTACAGAGATCATTAGCTCAGAACCCTGCCTTGTGTTGTTGTATGCCTTAAAGAATTTGGAGATAATAGGAGTTGTGCTTTACAGAGAAGCTACACTCTTGCTGAAAGTTATTGCTATAAACATTATAAACATACTGTAAAACTGTTTAAAAGTTTTTTGTTTGTTTTTTAATTAGAAAGTACTTTTCCACTTTATTTTGCAGTTGGCCATGAACCTGCACTTTTCTGCCAGCCAGGAATCTGTACTCTTGAGGAATATGGACTGTTTAGAAAACTGCCCATCTTGCTGCAAAAGTAAATAGCTGTAGGCACTTAAGATGGCCACACACCATACCATTTTTAAAATATCTGTTCAATTCAAGAATAGCAATCAATTTTTCTGACTGATTGTAACAATTCAAAAATCTGACCAATGTACTACACACCTATGTTCATTTTTCCCCAATCATGAATAAAATAATTGAAAGCTCAGAAAAAAATGTATTGGAACTGCACATCAAGTAATTGACAATCCATTACACACCATACAATTCTTGATAAAGTCTGAAATTTCGAACATGTCCAATCTCCAAAAATCGAAAAAACAGGAAATCCGATCGGATTTCTCGATCGAAAGCAAAGAAAAGCTCTCTATTTTTTAGACAACTGATTGTAATTATCCAATTGGTGAAAAATCGGATCTTTTAATTGTATGGTGTGTGGCCACCTTTAGACCTTAGACACACTAGAGCACTTTTTTGAGCGACTTTGGAGTTTTGAGAATTGCCAGCACTTTTAAAAATGCTCTGCTACTGAAAGTGTATGGAGTTGAGCCCATTAGAGCGATTGTGAAAATTGCAAACGTAGGACATGCAGCATTTTGTGAGTGTTGGGGCTCCAATACATAGTATATGAGTACCTTAATCATCAGAAAACACAGCACAAATCACCAACAAAATGCTGACACAAAGCCCTAGTGATTGCAATAGCGCTTTTCGATTTCTAGTGTTTCCATTCATTTTCTCTGGCTGCAGCAGTGTCTGAAACACACCTGAAGCTAATGTTGTCAGAATGTTGTCAGAACCACCTGATCTGCTGCATGCTTGTTCAGGGTCTATGGCTAAAAGTATTAGAGGCAAAGGATCAGCAGGACTGCAGGGGCAACTGGTATTTGTTTAAAATAAATTAAATATGGCAGCCTCCAAGTATCTCTCACTTCAGATTACCTTTAAGTGAGGTGGATTTGCAGCAGTTTTTAGCTTATCATCTCCATACTGCCATCTCCAAAAGTTTTTTTTTTTTCCTTTCTCAAGCCAGTTGATGAGATAGTATGGTATATATTAAAAAAACAAAAAACGCGTCTCCATTCCCTGCACATTAATAAGTGTTCGAGAATCTTCAATTTCAGGCACTATGATGGGCAGGACACAGCTTTTACTTGGCAGACAGTTCAGCTTAGTATCCCGGTGAAAGGGACCCTTTGCTCTCACCACCTATCCTTTATATACTCCTATATATCTTTTAAATTCTCCTATATATTCCTGTAGCACTGTCCTGTCTTCCTTCTCTAACCCCACCAATCCCCTTCATACCTTTTAGTTCATATTTTATCCTCCACTCTTACCTTTCTAACCAAGCGCTTCCCCTCCATTCAGCTTCTGACTCAAGTCTCCCCCTTATTCACCAGCCCAGGCCTGCAGTTATTCTACTGACGGTGTCTAAAATTTACCACTCCCCTAGTGGCCCCTAACCCTAATGGTGCCTAACCCTAACCACTCCCTCTGAAGAAACACCCTTTTACACATAGACGATAATATTGTTGACAGCGTAAAATCTGTAGATATGAAATATGAAAAAAAAATTTATAAAGTTGCAAGCTTCTAAAATAACATATTTCAAAAACTTTAATGTTCTAATATTGTGAACTGTATTTATCGGGCACCATTTTTTCTGCTTTGGGCACCGTATTAGTGATAAATGCATTAGAGTCTATGGCGGCGTCCTTTTCATCCACCCTCAGCTGGAGCCCCTTTTTCCTGTTACCCCATATTTCGTGCCAAGCAATAGAGTAGTCCATTTAAAGAAAGTAAACATGTTCCTACTCTGTGGAACTAATTACGCAAAAAGATAGGACTTTTTTAGGTAGCCTGTTCACCACAAATAGAGTGCAGATTCTAGGCTTGCAAACCACATTGGAAATAGATAGCTCAAGGCATATTATAATAGTTTTCTCCATAACATAAAATGATTGAAGGTGTAGCCAGAGGTGTAACTAGAGAGGAGCAGCTCTTGAGACCACAGGGGGTCCCAGAGGTGTGAGGGGGCCCAACTAGTACTAACCTTTCCTTTCTCCGATACTCCAGGTTAGGTGTTTTCGTGGCTATGGGTGTGAAGATTCTGATGGCCACACTTGTTTTATGACCCATTTAAGATGGGTTCCCAGGCTTTGAGGGTCACCAAGAGGAGGCAAGGGAATTGTTGTGAACATTAAGGGTCCCCAAAGTTTTTGGGGAGGGCCACATGATTTGTAGTTACACCCCTGGGTGGATCAATGATAAATATAACATATGTCAAAGGTAAAACAGGTCTCCACAATCCTAAAAAGGATTGAGAATGTAGTCAAATCACCAAAAGGTGTCCAAAGCTGTCTCAAATGTGTTCACCATCACCAGTATAGTAAAAGAGGATTGCCAGATACCAACAACCCCCATTATATTAAGTCTCAAGAAACTCCCCATGGCGGTCATTATCATCAAAGAAACATCAAGGCATTACTCCCAGGAAATTCCACAGGTGGTAATAAGCAACGTATTAATGACACCAAAGGCCGTGCTAAGTGCAGACTGCTTTATTCTCCAAAACAGTGATATGACAATCACTAAATTAAAATAGGATAAAATAGACTAAAAACAAACCCATACGGAGCCCATGCATAGGGAACCCCAGTATCAATATGCGCGTGTGAGTTAACCAAACAATGGCCTCAATTCATTAAGCAGTTTAGACTAGTCTACTGATGGTTTTTAGTCTACTGATGGTTTAGTGTAATGTTTTAGACCTGTTTTTAGACCTGGTCTAAAAAATTCAGTAATTACGTCGGTAAAGTAGGGGAAATTATCAAAAGATGCAATTCTCAAAGGCAAACCAGGAGTAATCATGCCCACTTTTCTGACAGAGATTAGACCAGCTGATTTCTGTCGGTAAAGTAATTCTGTGAGGTATTTTAGATGTGAAGATGGAACCTTTTTTAATTAATTATGCAGGAGTTTAATTGTATACAGAGGAGAGCTCATCAGAGGAGAAGGATGTCCATCATAGCTACTCATTTGTGAATTTGATCATTTCCCCTGCTTTACCGACCTAATTACTGAATATTTTAGACCAGGTCTAAAAACATGCCTAAAACATTCGGTAATTATTAATGAATTCCCTTTTGATGCAACTGATTTACACCACACCATCAGTAGACTAGTCTAAACTGCTTAGTGAATTTAGGCCAATGGAAAAAAGTATATAGGTGCTGCTTGACTCCTTCCCAAGGGTCACAATCTGGATTTCAGCAATTTCTTTAGTTATGTTTCATAGACACATAACAGCATAATGTTTTGGTCGAGGACCTTTGTCAAGTGTTAATGACTACAAACTTGCACACATCTATATGGTAAATTTGAGCATATTGACTCTCCCAACCAGAATTCAGCGGGTTCAAACTTAGAGGAACTATCAAAGAAACTGTCCTTCTGTAAACCCCACATGCCTATAGGACCTTTAGCCAGCAACAATAGAAAGCTTTACAGAGGTCTCTGATGAAAGCCTGTGTGATTTATTTTTTTGTTTATAACTTTTGTAACCATTTTTGTCAGGGCTAGAGCTTTACCGTTCCACTTCTCTGTTTGTTTCTGTACTGCTCACACACACACACACGCTGCTTTTTCCCAGATCATATGAAAACAGCTGATGGATTTTTTAGATACAGAGAAGGATCTGAAGAGAAGGACTTGTACTTTTTCCTTACTTGGATGCTTCCCCACCCCATTCAGAATGAACTATTCCTGGCTGTAAACTCTGTTTACACTGCATGAGGCAGAGAGCGAGAGAGACACAGGAACACACAGAACTGCTGCAGCTGATGATAATTTACACACTATATTGATGCTACATCTCTGCTTTCTATCATTATGAACACATTTTACTAACAGGATTACATCCAGTAAAGATTGTTTCTGTATGCTGGATGTGCTGGACACAGTCCTCCATAGTAATGCCCACAGTGAAAACTGTTCTGTAAATGTCATATTTTCTTCTCATAAAAGATGAAATAAGCCTTTGCATTGCTATTTGCTAGTAATTACTGGAAATACTGTATATATGGCATTTAGAATTTTCGTTAACTTTGATAGTTGTCTTATAAAGAACAACTAGCCAATTCTATTTAAAGGGGAACAACTATAACATCTGCACTATTTGTAATGCAGCTATAGTGCCCCCACATAATAAATGCAACTATTAAGTTCCTCTATCTGGTCTTAGAGTCCCATCTATTTCCTTGTATGCTCAGTAATGGGGTGTAGTAGGAGGTAGTGGCCAGAGATTAGTGCTGAGTTTGGGTAGTTGGCAGCAGAGGGGGCTTGGGAGGGTTTTGAAAAAGATGCAGAAGGATCAAAGTCCATGTTAAATATATTTAGCTTACAACTGAATTATGGAAGGTTATTGCTCACCAGTGATTTGCTGCAGGTCCTACTTGTATGCTACACAAACTAAACACATTTAAAATGTGTGTTTGGATGCATTTTTTTGTAAGTGAAGTTTTATTAAATGTAATTATAAAAGTGTACTTAAACTAGGCTTTTGGGTAGCTAGAAACGCCTATGAGGTCTAATTTACTAAAGGATCTCCATGTGTTTCCCTAGCATTTCCCTGCAACATGAGATACACCATTCCCTAGCAATGCGGAAGTGAAGGCAGAGAGGTTCGGCAACGTGCACGGACCACCCAGCGGCTGTTAACGCAGAGGATTTACCGATGTTCAACGCTATAATCCATCAGTAAGCCGCAGCAGCCTTCACACTCCCCACATATCCCCACATTAGAGAGCCAGGGAAAGGGGTCAGAGGAGATGGGGCAGAGGAGGACGGGGGGCGGGCGGAAACACTGTATAGAGGGTCGCGGCAGCCTCGGGGGACACAGACATTGTGCATTACCATCCTGCAGGCCACACACAGGCTTTAGACAGACAAGTTGTCACAGGGGACAGACAAGTACAGGGTGCACAAGAACACAGGGGGCATTTTAGAGGAGAGGGGCACTTTAGAGGACCCAGGGGGGGCACTTTGGAGGACCCAGGGGCACTTTGGAGGACCCAGGGGGGCACTATGGAGGACCCAGGGGGCACTTTGGAGGACCTTGGGGGGCACTTTGGAGCACCCAGGGGGAACTTTGGAGCACCCAGGGAGCACTTTGGAGGACCCGGGGGGCACTTTGGAGGACCCGGTGGCACTCGCCGGCGGATTGTAGTGATAAATCAATCTAACCCCCCAAACGTGCCTCCCCCCCCCCTTGAGCAAAAACGCCTGGTCCTTAAGTGGGGTTAGGCGGCTGGTCCCGAAAGGGTTAAAATTTAACAACATAGAAGCCAGCTTGAGGAAACAGAAATTGGATGGCACTGGGTCATTCTTCTACATTCTAAAAATAAAACATACATGCATTTATTTTCGAATAAGTATTTAGGTGTCTGCTATTGTAAATTAACCACGTTATAATTCATGGTAGTTTATTATAATGACCGAGAAACTGTTGCCTTTATCCAAGGAGATTGATATTTATGTGCTTTATATACTCCTATTGCGAGGAACACATAGACGCGTTTGTTATCTCAGAAATTAGAAGAGCACAAATTATATGTTTAGGGAAATCTGGGGTCAGCAAATGTGACCTGTTCTTCCTGAAAAAAAAAAAAATAGGTTAAAATAGGTTAAGATCAAGTTAATTTTTAATATGTGTTAATAAAAGAAAACCAAACAGGGAAATGGGAATTTCAACGTTATTAGTGTATGAATAATAAATATTTAATGAAATAATACATAATGAAAAATATATGTAATGAAAATTTACTTTCATCACCTAGATATCAAATGAAAGTATTAACCACTTCAGGACCACAGTCTTTTCGCCCCTTAAGGACCAGATCCTTTTTCTCCATTCAGACCACTGCAGCTTTCACGGTTTATTGCTCGGTCATACAACCTACCACCTAAAGGAATTTTACCTCCTTTTCTTGTCACTAATACAGCTTTCTTTTGCTGCTATTTGATTGCTGCTGCGAGTTTTAGTTTTTATTATATTCATCAAAAAATACATGAATTTTGGCAAAAAAATTACTTTTTTAACTTGCTGTGCTGACATTTTTCAAATAAAGTAAAATTTCCTATACATTTGAGCGCGAAAGTTAGTCTGCTACATGTCTTTGATAAAAAAAAAAACATTCAGTGTATATTTATTGGATTGGGTAAAAGTTATAGCGTTTACAAACTATGGTGCCAAAAGTGAATTTTCCCATTTTCAAGCATCTCTGACTTTTCTGCGCACCTGTCAGGTTTCATGAGGGGCTAAAATTCCAGCATAGTACAAATACCCCCAAATGACCCCATTTTGGAAAGAAGACATCCCAAAGTATTCAGTGAGAGGCATGGTGAGTTCATAGAAGATTTTATTTTTTTGTCACAAGTTAGCGGAAAATGACACTTTCTGACAAAAAAAAGAAAAAAAAAAGTTTCCATTTCTTCTAACTTGCGACAAAAAAAAATGAAATCTGCCACAGACTCACTATGCTCCTCTCTGAATACCTTGAAGTGTCTACTTTCCAAAATGGGGTCATTTATGGGGTGTGTTCACTGTCCTGGCATTTTGGGGGGTGCCTAATTGTAAGCACCCCTGTAAAGCCTAAAGATGCTCATTGGACTTTTGGCCCCTTAGCGCAGTTAGGCTGCAAAAAAGTGCCACACATGTGGTATTGCCGTACTCAGGAGAAGTAGTATAATGTGTTTTGGGGTGTATTTTTACACATACCCATGCTGGGTGGGAGAAATATCTCCGTAAATGACAATTGTTTTATTTTTTTTACACACAATTGTCTATTTATAGAGATATTTCTCCCACTCAGCATGGGTATGTGGAAAAATACACCCCAAAACACATTATACTACTTCTCCTGAGTACGGCGATACCACATGTGTGGCACTTTTTTGCACCCTAACTGCGCTAAGGGGCCCAAAGTTCAATGAGTACCTTTAGGATTTCACAGGTCATTTTGCGACATTTGGTTTCAAGACTACTTCTCACGGTTTAGGGCCCCTAAAATGCCAGGACAGTATAGGAACCCCACAAATTACCCCATTTTAGAAAGAAGACACCCCAAGGTATTCCGTTAGGAGGATGGTGAGTTCATAGAAGATTTTTTTTTTTTGTCACAAGTTAGCGGAAATTGATTTTAATTGTTTTTTTTCACAAAGTGTCATTTTCCGCTAACTTGTGACAAAAAATAAAATCTTCTATGAACTCACCATACTCCTAACGGAATACCTTGGGGTGTCTTCTTTCTAAAATGGGGTCATTTGTGGGGTTCCTATACTGCCCTGGCATTTTAGGGGCCCTAAACCGTGAGGAGTAGTCTTGAAACCAAATGTCGCAAAATGACCTGTGAAATCCTAAAGGTACTCATTGGACTTTGGGCCTCTTAGCGCACTTAGGGTGCAAAAAAGTGCCACACATGTGGTACCGCCGTACTCAGGAGAAGTAGTATAATGTGTTTTGGGGTGTATTTTCACACATACCCATGCTGGGTGGGAGAAATATCTCTGTAAATGACAATTGTTTGATTTTTTTTACACACAATTGTCCTTTTACAGAGATATTTCTCCCACCCAGCATGGGTATGTGTAAAAATACACCCCAAAACACAATATACTACTTCTTCTGAGTACGTGTGTGACACTTTTTTGCAACCTAGGTGCGCTAAGGGGCCTAACGTCCTATTCACAGGTCATTTTGAGGCATTTGGATTCTAGACTACTGCTCACGGTTTAGGGCCCCAAAAATGCCAGGGCAGTATAGGAACCCCACAAGTGACCCCATTTTAGAAAGAAGACACCCCAAGGTATTCTGTTAGGAGTGTGGTGAGTTCATAGAAGATTTTTTTTTTGTCACAAGTTAGCGGAAAATGACACTTCGTGAAAAAAAAATCAATACATATCAATTTCCGCTAACTTGTGACAAAAAATAAAATCTTCTATGAACTCATCATACACCTAGCAGAATACCTTGGGGTGTCTTCTTTCTAAAATGGGGTCACTTGTGGGGTTCCTATACTGCCCTGGCATTTTAGGGGCCCTAAACCGTGAGGAGTAGTCTTGAACCCAAATGTCTCAAAATGACCTGTGAAATCCTAAAGGTACTCATTGGACTTTGGGCCCCTTAGCACAGTTAGGCTGCAAAAAAGTGTCACACATGTGGTATCGCCGTACTCAGAAGAAGTAGTATAATGTGTTTTGTGGTGTATTTTTACATATAACCATGCTGGGTGGGAGAAATATCTCTGTAAATGACACATTTTTGATTTTTTTTACACACAATTGTCCATTTACAGAGAGATTTCTCCCACCCAGCATGGGTATGTGTAAAAATACACCACAAAACACATTATACTACTTCTCCTGAGTATGGCGATACCACATGTGTGACACTTTTTTGCAGCCTAGGTGCGCTAAGGGGCCCAACGTCCTATTCACAGGTCATTTTGAGGCATTTGTTTTCTAGACTACTCCTCACGGTTTAGGGCCCCTAAAATGCCAGGGCAGTATAGGAACCCCACAAGTGACCCCATTTTAGAAAGAAGACACCCCAAGGTATTCCGTTAGGGGTATGGTGAGTTCATAGAAGATTTTATTTTTTGTCACAAGTTAGTGAAAAATGACACTTTGTGAAAAAAACAATAAAAATCTAATTTCCGCTAACTTTTGACAAAAAATAAAATCTTCTATGAACTCATCATACACCTAACAGAATACCTTGGGGTGTCTTCTTTCTAAAATGGGGTCACTTGTGGGGTTCCTATACTGCCCTGGAATTTTACGGGCCCAAAACTGTGAGTAGTCTGGAAACCAAATTTCTCAAAATGACTGATCAGGGGTATAAGCATCTGCAAATTTTGATGACAGGTGGTCTATGAGGGGGCAAATTTTGTGGAACCGGTCATAAGCAGGGTGGCCTCTTAGATGACAGGATGTTTTGGGCCTGATCTGATGGATAGGAGTGCTAGGGGGGTGACAGGAGGTGATTGATGGGTGTCTCAGGGGGCGGTTAGAGGGGAAAATAGATGCAATCAATGCACTGGGGAGGTGATCGGAAGGGGGTCTGAGGGGGACCTGAGGGTTTGGCCGAGTGATCAGGAGCCCACACGGGGCAAATAAGGGCCTGATCTGATGGGTAGGTGTGCTAGGGGGTGACAGGAGGTGATTGATGGGTGTCTCAAGGTGTGATTAGAGGGGGGAAATAGATGCAAGCAATGCACTAGCGAGGTGATCAGGGCTGGGGTCTGAGGACGTTCTGAGGTGTGGGCGGGTGATTGGGTGCCCGCAAGGGGCAGATTAGGGTCTAATCTGATGGGTAACCGTGACAGGTGGTGATGGGGGTGATTGATGGGTAATTAGTGGGTGTTTAGAGGAGAGAAGAGATGTAAACACTGCACTTGGGAGGTGATCTGATGTCGGATCTGCGGGCGATCTATTGGTGTGGGTGGGTGATCAGATTGCCCGCAAGGGGCAAATTAGGGGCTGATTGATGGGTGGCAGTGACAGGGGGTGATTGATGGGTGGCAGTGACAGGGGGTGATTGATAGGTGATTGACAGGTGATCAGTGGGTTATTACAGGGAATAACAGATGTAAATATTGCGCTGGCGAATTGATAAAGGGGGGTCTGAGGGCAATCTGAGCGTGTGGGCGGGTGATTGGGTGCCCGCAAGGGGTAGATTAGGGTCTAATCTGATGGGTAACAGTGACAGGTGGTGATAGGGGGTGATTGATAGGTGATTGATGGGTAATTAGTGGGTGTTTAGAGGAGAGAATAGATGTAAACAATGGATTTGGGAGGTGATCTGATGTCGGACTTGCGGGCGATCTATTGGTGTGGGTGGGTGATCAGATTGCCCGCAAGGGGCAGGTTAGGGGCTGATTGATGGGTAGCAGTGACAGGGGGTGATTGACTGGTGATTGACGGGTGATTGACGGGTGATTGACAGGTGATTGACAGGTGATCAGGGGGGATAGATGCATACAGTACACGGGGGGGGGGGGGGGGGGGGGCTGGGAAGAATCTGAGGGGTGGGGGGTGATCAGGAGGGGGCAGTGGGCAGAGGGGGGGGTAAAAAAAAAATAGCGTTGACAGATAGTGACAGGGAGTGATTGATGGGTGATTAGGGGGGTGACTGGGTGCAAACAGTGGTCTGGGGGGTGGGCAGGGGGGGGTCTGAGGGGTGCTGTGGGCGATCAGGGGGCAGGGGGGGGGGGAAATCAGTGTGCTTGGGTGCAGACTAGGGTGGCTGCAGCCTGCCCTGGTGGTCCCTCGGACACTGGGACCACCAGGGCAGGAGGCAGCCAGTATAATAGGCTTTGTATACATTACAAAGCCTATTATACAATGTAAATGCGGCGATCCGGGTGCTAGTAACCCGCCGGCGCTTCCGAACGGCCGGCGGGTTACTACGAGCGGTGGGCGGAGCCAGTCCCCGGCGGCTGATCGCGTCACGAATGACGCGATCGCCGCATAGCCACTCCCGCAGCCACCCCCGCCGATGGGCGTATTGCGGTCGTTTGGGCCCAGTCTTTGCCGCCGCCCATCGGCTGGGGGCGGTCGGCAAGTGGTTAAGGCTACTATTCATACCATGCACTTCGAGGTATAACAGAATGTTTCAGGCTGCATTTCCACTTGTGCGGTGCGAATCGCCACAGTAAAAATTCGCATGCGGATGCGAATTTCGCATGCGGGTCTATGCAAATTTCCATTCGAATTCGCATGGATGACGATGTATGCGAATTTAACCATGGCAGTGCTGGTGTGCTTTTCCACTGTTTCTATGCGAATTCGCATGCAAATTCGCATACACAAACCTCATGCAAATTTCCTATTGAATACATTGTATGCGATTCGCATAGCGGTATGCGGTATGCAAATTCTGATGGCTCTGCCATGCAAATTTTTTCTGCACAGAAAATGCAAAGGAATCCTGACAAGTGGAAACAGTCCCATTCACTTGTATTGCTATGCGAATTTGCATGCGAAAAACACATGCGAATTCGCAATAGTGGTAATTGGCCCTAAGGCTCGTTTTATACTTGTGCAATGCAATGATCGCAAGGCATGGCATCCTGCCATGTTATCACAGCACAAATCAATATTTTAAATGACTCTGTGGCAGAGTGCATGGACAGGGTTCTATGCATAGGCCCGCCCCTGTTCAGTGATGTACTCCTGCTGGACAGGAAGCACATCACCGGGATTACTGTCGGTCCACACTTGCGCACCACGCTCTGTTGTTCACACTCACTGCTTCGCCATAGAATGACATTACTGCATAATCCGTGCGGTAGGCACAAATCATACGGTAACATTGACATTGTCGCACAGACTCCTGGGTTGCGCTGCTTTCTATTGAAGTAATGCGCACCAAGCTGTGTGGTACTGGACGCCGCACATATTGTGCCCACTTTACAAATGAGGTATTGTGCATGTGATGCACACAGCACCTCCAGTTTTGCAATCCACTGCAATGTGCCACATGCGCATCTCAATGGATTTAGTATGAACTTGGCTTAAAGGACACCTGAAGAGAGAAGGATATGGAGGCTGCCATATTTATTTCCATTTAAGCAATAGCAGTTGTCTGGCTATCCTGCTGATCCTCTGCCGCTAATATTTTTAACCACACACCCTGAACAAGCAGCAGTAGATCAGGTGTTTCTGACATTGTTGTCAACTTTGCGTGCTTGTTACAGTGGCTGGATAGTGTAATGGTTAAGGGCTCTGCCTCTAACACAGGAGACCTGGTTTTGAATGTCCTGTTCAGGAAGAAAGCACCTATTCACCTATTCAGTCGGTGACCTTGGGCAAGACTACTTGTCACTGTCACTGAATCCCCTTTCTTCTGTCGGCCTCCGGGCTCTTCAGAATGGACCAAGCGGCGGTAATGGACGGTAGGACGCATGGGTATGATGTCACCAGAGCGACGGGATGCGGCCAAATTGGGTGACGCGGATGTGGCGACTAGCCTAGTGAGAGTGGACAGTGTCCGTTCTCATAGGCTTGCATTGGACATGTTTTCCCGTCCAGTTCGGGGAAAAAGTGTCAAATCCGGACTCTTTTCTGTCCATGCAACATGGATCCGCGTGTGATCCGTGTTTCTCCACGAGTGGACGCGGGTCCTATTTTTAACATAGGATCCGCTTCCAGCATTTCTGCAGAGCTTTAGATACATTTTTTTAAAACAAGTGTGAACCGGCCCTAAAGAGCAGGAGTTGTTGTAGCAACACTTGTTATGAGTGGGGCATAATGATGCCAACCATTGCTATATAACCCCTGGATGGGCTCCCTGGCTGTGGGTGTCACCAAGTGAAGATGGGGAAAGGGGTGTGAATGTTGGGGGACCCTATCAAAGTTAACAGGGGAGGGGCAGTCCTATGATTTGTAGCTAGGCTTCTGACCCATACTTACTAAAACTAACATGTAATAAGACATTTTTAACCTTTACAAAAAAATCATAATGCAGGAGCATGCATGTGACTGTGTTCTGTGGTGAGGGTTGAAAGCAATTAGGCTAGAATCATAGTTGCAGTTGTGTTGCGTTCCAGAATGGGAAAGCGGTGCGGCACCTTATCCGCTTGTCGCATCACAAACAGTGAAGTACAGTGAAGCATACAGTCAATGAAAAGTATGTTTCACTGTCACTGTTATGAATTGCATTTTGAGATTGCTGCACGTCGTTATACCACAATGCACCCGCTGCATTGTGAATATCGCTATAGGTGGTGCATCGCAGTGCTGCAAACTGTTACAAAGCGAGCATTGTGCTGCACTGCAACACACCACTGTGAATGTAGAAATATGCTGCAACACTGCCAGAAAATCTGGTAAGTTAAATTAGGCCAATTTACCATGAAATCCAGATAGGAAAATTTCCCTATTCATCTCTACTAATCATCTGATGAAGACGCTTCTTTGTTTAGGATAAATATGTGCATAGGGACAGGTATGTGCCACTAGGGGTCTGCAGGGAAGAAGACCAAAAGACTATAATGGGGAGTCCAAGTAACCCTACGTGCCTGACCTAGATTGAAAGGAAATCTGAAGTGTATCTTTCCTCCTTGTTTGAATGACTTTGTGCTACCGCAGCCACCAATCCTGCTGGCTGGCATGCACAATGTGGCCTTTCAGTTCAGGCATGCTTTCATAAAAATGGTCAATTAGGTGGCAACAGTTTGCATCCCCATCCCCAGATCACTGTAGTAGACCATAGTGAGTATTGTCAAATGTTAGAAAAATGGCAACCATCGTTATGGTGTAATGTGAGCCCATCTGGATCTTCTCTTCCTTAGTTGCTAACTTACAAAAGTTCATTATTTTGTCTGACCACAAAAATCTTCTCATTTCTAGTGTGAGTTTATAATCTGCAAAGGTATGCAAGAGCAAATTCTTATGATCCGTGTGCATAAGATTGGAGAGATACACAAACAGAATGTGGCCATTCACCTCATAGCAGCAGATCACTGTTCTTCACAGTGTGGAACTACTGGCAAGTGCAGGGAGTACATAAGAATGGTTACCTGAAAACTGTTTGTCTGAGGTCAATATCACATGAGCAATAAAAGGCCAGAAATAAATCACTTCTGTATCAGTGTTCCCAGCACTTTTATGCAGCAAATGCTTTTCTGTAGGGAGTGACAGCTGTCAGACAATTCGGTTTTACGCCACTAATAACAGAGTGATTTGTATCTTGCTGTTGTTACCTATAGGAAAGCATTTGTGTGAAAAAAAATCCCTGGTGAGGAACAATTGATAGAAGCGAGCGGCTGTAACATTCTGCTACTTGTGTGACGTGAGTGTAATGGGCTCAGAAATGTGGGTAGCTAGGCTACCATATGACTATGATCAAGACTGTCTGCTTTCCCGGGACTAATTACAAGCTAAAGTTAAGTTCATTTACTGCACTATCACAGGAGCCCAACTAGCCAGAGGCCCAGAAGTAATTGTGGCTGTGGACAAAGTAATAAATCAGCTAAGAAGCTATTTGTGTATTGTTTTTAAAACAATGTTTTATCATGAGCATAGCAATCACTCCTGCGATCCCTGCCATCCCAGGGGGCCCCTGAGGCTTTGGGGCCCCTACTCCTTCCTCTCTTCAACCTCAAGTGCAGCCAATTAGCAAGAAAACCTCCCTGTTCGTTCACAAAAAAAGTACCTGCCACCTCCTCCTCCATGCAGATTAGCGAGTAGCGGCAGAGCAGGGACAAGGTCCTCCAGCACCCAAGGCTGAGACACCAAAGTGCGCCCCTCCATCCCTCCCACCCCAGCCGTCACACACTGATTGCTATTAGACTAAGAGGCGCCACAGGGTCCACAACCTCCCCAACACCTTAATATCTTGTTATCTGGCATGCAGTCACTGCTATGTATCCCCTTTTCTTTTTTCTTTCTGCTTCATACACAATTAGGAATGACAACTTAATGAATTGTGTGTCCCCTCCTACACTGCGCCCTGAGGCTGGAGCCTCTCCAGCCTATGCCTCGGCCCGGCCCTGAGTAGCGGTAGCGTGTGTAATTTTTTCCTGCTTTCAGACGCTGCTTCAAGTTCACAGCAGAACATTCCCTGCTGCCATTCGCCAGCTCCCGAACATGTGACTCACATGGGGTTCGGGGCTCCATGCTATAATTTTTTCAGGGCGTCCTATTAACTCTAGTTACGCCCCTGCATCTTATTATTATTGTTAGTTATATCATGCACTGTACATTTTGGTACTGGTCCGTGTAGAACTCAGGGCTTGTGCACACCAAAATGGCTATTGCAATCGCTAGCGCCTAGCGATTTGTGGTAGTGATATTGTGAAGTGATTTTCACAGCGATTTATTAATGAATTAACTTTTTTTGCTCATTCATTCAAGCTAAATCACTCCAAAAAATGCTACATGCAGTGCATTTGTGATTGTAGAAAAATCACAACGCTGCTGTGGGAACTAGAGATGGCTCAAACCTCCGATTTTCGTTTCGCGAACTTTGAACACAAACCTCCGCAAAATGTTCGGTTCACGCGAACTTCCACAAACCGCAATAGACTTCAATGGGAAGGCGAACTTCAAAAACTAGAAACATTTAAAGAAAACAGAGACATTTGAAAAAACCTTTTATACATACCTGGGGCTTCCTCCAGCCCCATAAGCCTGGATCGCTCCCACGCTGCCGTCCTCCGCTGCCTCTATCCGCCGGTACCGGGTCCCGTACTTTCGGCCAGTCGAGCCAGTCGACGTGAGCGCAATGCGTCACTGCCGGCGGACGCGGCCAATTGTATGCAAGAGCAGAGACTCCTCCATATCCTTATGCATGCGCCACCATACTATGCAGACGCATGCATAAGGATATGGAGGGAGCCCCTGCTTTTGTGTACAATTGGCCGCGTCCGCCGTAAGTGATGGGACCCGGTAGTGGCGATAGAGGCAGAGGAGGACGGCGGCGTGAGAGCGATCCAGGCTTATGGTGCTGGAGGAAGCCCCAGGTATGTATAAAAGCTTTTTCATTTTTTACCCAGGCTTCGTCTCTGGTTCCCTTTAAGCTGACCACAAAAGTGATGGAAAAGATGTTTCAAGGGGTCTAACATCTGAGTTTTTGCATGGCGGAGTGGGATACATGCCAAAAGTACCAGGCAAAAATCGAACCTCCGCAAAAAGTTTGGTTTGCGCGAACTTCTGCGAACCGCAATAGACTTCAATGAGGAGGCGAACTTTGAAAATTAGAAACATTTATGCTGGCCACAAAAGTGATGGAAAAGATGTTTCAAGGGGTCTAACATCTGAGTTTTTGCATGGGGGAGTGGGATACACGCCAAAAGTCCCGCGGAAAAATCTGGATTTGATGCACAGCAGCGTTTTAAGGGCAGAAATCACATTGCATGCTATATTGGAGGCCTAAAGTGCTTTAAAACATCTTGCATGTGTCAATCAATCAAGTAGTGTAATTAGTGTACTGCTTCACACTGACAGAACAAACTCACTGTGTAACGCACCGCAGACAGCTGTTTGTGTAGTGACGGCCGTGCTGGACTACTGTGCACCATGGCGAGATTGCTCTTCCTCACTCAGTGATGTCAGGTAATGTCTGAATGCCTTATCAACTTTCGATGGTTCTTTCTCTATCATTGTTAAAGCTTACATCTATTTTTTTAAATACTTGTTCTGCTTGCTGTTCAGTACCTTTAACGAGAATCTGTTATGGAGGGCAAGTCTGCCATTCATTCAACTGTGTGACTGATACACAAGTTTCCATATTACTTTCTCAGTACCATGGTGACCACGGGTAATGGCTGGGGAATATGGGTTCGATTCCAGTCCGGAGTGGGAGCCTTAGAAACGGCTACCACCACACATCCAAGGAAGGCAGCAGGCACGCTGTGGGCAAAGGAGCAGGAAGGGCTACCACCACACATCCAAGGGAGGCAGCAGGCATGGCATGCAAGTTCCGACTCAGGGAGGTAGTGACGAAAAATAACAATACAGGAGGACTTTTGAGGCCCTGCTGTATATGAGATGAATCAACTTTAAATCCTTTAACAAGAATCTGTTATGGAGGGGAAGTCTGCAATCCATTCAAGTGAAAGGTATGCACTGACTGCCAGGTACAATACAATGTGCAGTCACAGATGCAGTGAAAGGTATGCAGTGACTGCAAACAGCTGTTTGTGTACTGACTGCCATGCTGGACTGGTGCGCACCATGGCAGAGTGGAGGTGATGGCGGCTTCCCAGCCGATATAGTCGCTGGGCTGAGGTAGCGGAATGACAGAACAGTGATTGTCCAGTTGTTTTGCCACGATCTGTGATGCCCGTTCAATAGAACAAGAATCACATCGCGATCACTGCTAAAATGCTGTGCATGCAACAGGTTTGCGATTTATGCAAATTGCAAACGCTGCAGTGAGAATGATCCCATAGGGAAAACCTCCCCAGGAGTGCCCCAGTGCGAACCAGCCTTCAAAGTATTTGTATACTTTTTAGCTTGCCCTACAGCTTTTCTGTACACTACCAACTAGTTTACCTGAATGAGTTAATTAAGGAATGAGTTTCTGAAGCAAGTGGATTTGTAGAGATGGCCCGAACGGTTCAACTGCAAACTTATTTGCGCAAACTTTGGTGGTTCGCGTTCACGGTGGACCGTGAACTTTATGGCGGTTCGACCCACTCCCTATACTACATCATTAGGGTCAACTTTGACCCTCTACATCACAGTCAGCAGGCACGGGGTAGCCAATCAGGCTACACTCCCTCCTGGAGCCCCCACCCCCTATCAAAAGCAGGCAGCGTCAGCCATTTCACTCACTCGTGTGGCTGCAGTAATTAGAAAATGGAGAGGTGCTGCAGAGACATTAGGGAAAGCTTAGTTAGGCTACAGTTAGGCTTGTTAGGTTGCTCTTTCTTGCTGATACTATTGCTAAAAAGCACTCCTCATCCTCAACAGCTCTTTTGAGAGCTATTGTTGTTCTTGTGATCTATTTTTTTTTTTGTGTGTGTCCCACAGACACTTGTGTTGCATATACAGTCCTGTCAGTTAGTCTTAGCTGCTGGACCTTGGCCCCTTGGTAATTCCTACTGTGCCACTGCCAGGCCCAGCACATTCAGTGACTACCTGTGTGTGTGACAGGTGCACATTTGTAATACCCATCACTGCATATCAGGGATGCTTATCCGGATTCCGGCTATCTGGGTAACCCGGATATCCGAACTTTTTTACACTATCCGATTTGGATCCCAGACTTTTTTTAAAATCCGGCTAGCTATCTGCAGATATTTGGCCGCATAACGCGGATATCCGCGGGTATTGCGGATATCCGGATCCGAAATACTGTAACTAAGGAGATGACATCCTGGAGCCAATCAGAGGGCTCCCAGCAGAAGCCCTAGCAATCAATCATAGAGGGGAACCCTGGCCAGCCCCACCTGACCTCATTGAGCCAATCAGAGGGCTCCCAGCCTAAACCCTGGCACCCAATCACAGAAAGGAACACTGGACAGCCTCCTTGTATAATAAGGAGGGCTGCCATGATGAGACATATCATCTTAGCTTGCTGAATGCTCACTGAGAGACATGCTCCAGTGCTGGTGGCCTAGCAAGAGCTGTAAGCCTGTACACAGTTATAAACCTAAAGCTTTTCAGTGATTAACCCCTTCACTATCACTACACTATTTTTAAATCATTAATTAGCTTGATGTCATTTGTGTGACAGTCAGAGTGTGTACTGCAGGCAGCTGCTATGTGTCTGTGTGTGTGCTGTGCACAGACCAGGCCAGCTGCTGCCTGCTGGCCAGCCATTAGCCTTAGGTATAGGTTAGGTTAGGGATTAGGGGATAGCATTTCTCTGTTATTGTGTAGTTAGTACTGTAGTACTGCAGTCAGTGTGCTAGCAGTTGTTAGAGTAGTAGTACTACTGTGTTAGCTTTTTACAGAACTGCTGTGCTGTGAGCAGTGCCAGTGTGACAGTTAGTGTGCACTAGTGTCTTCTCCTCTGCTGGCTGACTGTCACTCGACACTTGCCACGTGTCACGTGTCAATTGGCACTTGCCACGTGGCACTTGGCAAGTGGCACTTGCCAAGTGCCATGGGACATGTGGCAAGTGACACATGGCAAGTGCCACGTGACATGTGGCAAGTGCCACGTGACACTTGGCAAGTGGCACGTGGCAAGTGCCACGTAACACTTGGCAAGTGGCACGTGGCAAGTGCCACGTGACATGTGGCAAGTGCCACGTGACACGTGCTAAGTGCCAATTGTCACGTGCCATGTCCGGCATGCTCCTGGCACACGTTGCACCTGCTGCTGCTGCATTGCCCTGCTCCTGCTACCTGTGCAGCTCCCCCCCACCAGGCCAGGGTGCCACAGACCACTGATACCACCTATATTTAACCCAAAACAGAATTGCTGCGTTATTTTTTGGAGGTGTCTTGGCTGCAAACTGTCATGTCCCAGTTGTGCGGTTGGACTTTGGACACAATGTGGGCTGCACGACCGCTGTCTGGAACCTAGGCCTAATGTTAATTGACAGCCTTTTTTTGGGGGGGAGGATTTTAAGTCCCCACATCATCAATCAGTGTTCCCCTTTAAAAAATAATGATGTTATATACCTCATTTACCCTAAAAAACATTTGTAAAGCAATTTAAAGGGCACTTCCAGTTTTTCTATCCGGATATCTGAATCCACCCGGATAGCCCGGATAATGCGTTCGGATATCTGCATGAACGTGGATATCCGATCCGGATATCTGGGTATCCGGATCAATTCTGATTTTAAAAAGGGGTATCCGAGCAACCTGCTGCATATACCTACCTGTTGTTCAGTGCACTCACCCACCTACCTAAATTAAAAATAAATCAATGATAACTAGGGATGGCTCGAACCTCCAATTTTGGGTTTACGAACGGCGAACGCGAGCTTCCGCAAAAGGTCGCGAACCGGCGAACCGCAATATACTTCAATGGGCAGGCAAACTTGAAAAACTACAAACACTGTTTCTGGCCACAAAAGTGATGGAAAAGATGTTTCAAGGGGTCTAACACCTGGAGGGGGCATGGCGGAGTGGGATACACGCCAAAAGTCAAAATTACGGATTTGATGCAGAGCAGGGTTTTAAGTCCAAAAAGGGCAGAACTCACATTTCATTCCTAAACTGGAAGCATAAAGTGCTCGAAAACATCTTGCATGTGTAGGCATGGATCAGCAGGTAGTGTAAGTAGTGTACTGCTTCACACTGACAGACCAAACTCCCCACCAAATAACTCCTGCGAACTGTCAAATGGAGTGGATGTGGTGCTAGTAGTAGTGCTGGTGGCTGCCGACTGAGTGTTAAGTGGGGTGCCAGAATCAGAGCAGGAGGAGGAAGATATGTCACGGTTCTGTGCGGAAGCTGAGGAAGATGAGGTGTTCTGTGTTAAATAGTCAACTACGTCCTGACAATCTTGGGAGTTGAGGGCATGTGCCTTCTGAACACTGTACTTTGCTCGAGGGCCGCATGAAATCACATCAGCACGACCTCGAACAGACCTGCCGGGTGGCCTGCCTCTGCCTTTTGTTTTGTCCATATTGGGGGGGATGAAGTGAAAGTTATGCACTGACTGCTGGTATAATACAATGTGCAGTCACAGATGCAGTGAAAGGTACTGACTGGTATTATAATACAATGTGCAGTCACACAGATGTAGTGAAAGGTACTGACTGCTGGTATAATACAATGTGCAGTCACACAGATGCAGTGAAAGGTATACACTGACTGATGTTATAATACAATGTGCAGTCACACAGGTGCAATGAAAAGGTATGCAGTGACTGGTATACAAAACAGTGTGCTGTCACACAGATGCAGTGAAAGGTATGCAGTGACTGGTGGTATAACATTGTGCAGTCACACAGGTGCAGTGAAAATGTATGCGTTGAATGTGCTGGGCCTGGCACAGTATAGAAATTAGCAAGGGCCAGCTGTGACAGACAGGGCTGTTACTGCAGTGTCAGTGTGCCACACAAAAAAAAAAAACACATCACAAGAACCTTAGCTCTCAAAAGAGCTTTTTTTGTGGTGCTTTTCAGCATTAAATATCAGCAAGGAGCAAGCTAACAAGACCTCCTAACTAACACTTTCCCTATCTCTCCAATCTCCAATGTCTCTCCCTACTCTTACTAATGTAGCAGCAGAGAGTGAGAAAATGGCTGACGCTGCTGCCTTTTATAAGGGGGGAGAGGGGGGTCCAGGAGGAAGTGCAGCCTGATTGGATGCCATGTGTCTGCTGACTGTGATGTAGAGGATCAAAGTTTAGCCCAATGATGTAGTATAGGGGGGCGGGTCGCGGTTCATGGCGAACGCGATCCACTGTTGTTTGTACAAACTAGTTCACCGGCGAACCATTGGGCCATCTCTAATGATAACAGGAAACAAGAAATAAGTATGTCTGCCTCCCGTGATATTTGACTGTTGCAGTATATGTCTTGATTTTAAATGTTCTGTTGAGTATTGGGATTATTTAACTGAATTTGTATGATCTAGTACCGAGCAAGTGCTCACATTGTAACTTCAGCTGTAAAGGTGTGTACACGCATCCAACAATTTGCCAGTTTTACCACTTCCATGTAGGAAGGGCCAACAGATTTTGGGTTGAGGTGCATTTGAAAATATAGGGCATCTAGAACTGAGGGGTTGCATGAGAATATCCACCCATTGTAGATAAGTGTGCTAGCTTAATATACTTTTGTTAGGAGATTCACCTTCTGAACAGCGAGTTGAAATTTAAGAGTGTTTCAGCTTTATCTGGTTAACACTTACAGTACTCATTTTCTAAACTGATTTTACAATGGTCCCAATATTTTGTGATTTTTGTAACAGTGATAAAGGTCAACTACCTTCTATCCATGTTTTGGTTAATTGGGGATTTCTTTTGAACAGTTTGTAAAGGGTTTATTTTAAATTCTAAGTAAACGTTTAACTAAAAGTACTGGAAAGCAATATTCAGAGATGTAGCTGAAAGTAAAAGAAAGCACTGATCGTATTCATCTCTATAGTATTGTATGTCTGGGCTTTGGTCTTGACATTGCCTATCCTGTCTATGTAAAGGACATTGTTTACATAATCCCACTATGGTTCTATAAAGACGTGCATTCTCCACGAGGACGTGAATACCACTTGTCCAAATACAGATCACTCACCCTGTTGTATTCTTATCATGTTGCCTGTCCCTATAGATTGCCTACACAACATTCATTTGTAAACCATGTGCTGCAGTCTAATTACAGTTTTTCACAAGTAAACGTCTTTCAAGGTACATTTATCTGAACAATTTTTCTAGTGACGTCACTGTGATACTTACAGGCTTATTTAGTAAAAAGAATTAATTTTAACCACATCAATGACTATCTGCAAAATGTGATAGTAGACAGTACCCAGTTTAATAAGTGGCTGTAGTCTGAAACAGCAGAAATTGTTTGCTGTGGGTTAATGCACTGAGCACGACATTATTTAATGAACCAGCTAAATTGTGTTGGATAGCCCTGAAAAGGTTCCCATGGACCAATCCTATACTATAAAATCCCTGTGTCGCTGCGTCCGTCCGTCCGTCAGTGCTTTTTAGCACTGCACATGTTCAGGGACAAGACAGAGATACTGCCGAGAGCCGGAGGAGGACGGGGCCAGGAGGGGGGGGGGCGTGTGTGCGCGTGCGCGCAACGGGTGCACGGCGGGCGCATTAGGAACGGACCTAGCCCATTTTTAAAGGGGCTTAGGCCACTAATTCAAGAATAAAGATGTAATCAATCCACTCCAGCTTCTGTGCTGCACCGTTCACCATGCAGAGACAGGTAATGTATCAATGTGTGCTGTTTAAGGGGATTATACTGTATAAAGGAAAATGGCAAAAAAATATTATCTACAACTTTCACATTTCACACGTTTGGTTACTTTTATATTCTTTACAAGATGGGTTTAGTCCACGACAAAAGGCTGGCACCACAAATCAAAGTTCAGCTCTTTATTGGTAAGTCATCTAAAAATGACAAAGAAGGTCAAAAGCAGATAAAAATGGCAATAGCGGCGACAGCCCGCTGTTTCGAGCCTCCTGACTCTTTCTCAAGCCACTCAGCCATGTTTAAAAACATCAGCAGAACATCCTTATATATACACGTATACACAGATCAACCAATCAATTCAAAGTATGTTAGACCAATGAGAATGTACCATGCAGCAAGCGGACCTGATGGGGAACACACATATAGAGAATTCAGCTTACCGACGGCCGAGTCAGGGTAATGTATCCAGCAGCAGAGCGGCCAGCGCGTCAATGTAAACACATAGTGGGATGTTCTGCTGATGTTTTTAAACATGGCTGAGTGGCTTGAGAAAGAGTCAGGAGGCTCGAAACAGCGGGCTGTCGCCGCTATTGCCATTTTTATCTGCTTTTGACCTTCTTTGTCATTTTTAGATGACTTACCAATAAAGAGCTGAACTTTGATTTGTGGTGCCAGCCTTTTGTCGTGGACTGGATTTAGGGTCCCTATGGTACTGGGACCTCAGGCTTTGGCACACAGCCTTTTTCCTTTTTATATGGGTGCTCCTCCATTCTTCATTTGTGGACAATACTGATTAGTACCAGCGGAGTATATAGCACCATGGAAGCCCTGACTGCTGGGGTGCTCCCGGCTACGCTTTCATACACCGAGGAACAGACAAGCCGAATTATGGCGGGGTCTGAAGGTGGAGCTGAGTTTCTCCAGGCACCGGATATTAAGAGCACTAAACGGGAACTGGAGATATTAAGGAAACGACGTGTGGACCTGGATTTGCACGCTAAAACTCTTGTCGAATATTGTAAAGCTAAAAGAATCCCCCGGGCTGTACGTTCTCCTATTCATCCAATGCTATTTTTGAATGACACTGAATTTTGCTCCGGTTGGGAACGTATATGGAATAAAGCTTCATTCGATGCAATGATCCATACGGTCGCACGGATACAGAAAGAACTTCCTTTAATTGATGGCAAAATCGATCATGTGGGTGAACAATTGAAATCAAATTTATCTGCTGAAGAGTTTCATTCATACGTGGAGAGTCTAAACATCAAAATGGCTAACTATAGGAAAACTGGCGAGGAGATGAAACGATCCAAATTTCAGCGTGATATGTCCGACTATGCTACTGGTTTTGTATATACTTGGCAGAGGCCCTTTAATCCTTCCAGAAATAAGAAAGGTCCCAAACCTTCACGCCCTAAGAAGAGAGATATCAGACCTGTTGGATCTGAACCTAATTCATCATCCACCGATTTTTTACCTTCCTCCCGGGATACCTCCCCACATACCAGAGACGGCGGAGGAGGAGAGGAGGTAGAAGATATAAGCGGGGCCAACAGAAAAGGGCAAATGACTCTGAGACAACGGAAGGAGCAGAAGTCGTACCGTTAGTGGTGAACATTTCCAGTTTTCCACTGACGGAGATTGAACAACGAGTATTGAATTATGGTTTATCCTTTTGTCCTACACATAAACCCGATTTTTTCCTATTGGATCAGGATCTCTTCCGATTTTTCCGGAACATTAAATTAAAGCACTTTTTCAGCACAAATTTGGGGTTACCACCTGTGGCACAGGAGGATACTGGGACTCTCACCTTGAAGGACACAGGTTTGAGAAATAAGAGCAATTTCTCACCTCCGAGTCATCCGGTCATTGACGTTTTCATAGACAAGGTTAAGGAGGACATTAGAAATATTGAATCCCAAGCTGATGGATTGAGCATTAAGTTCAATCTCACTAGGGAGGAGCAGGAGGCATTGACCAAGTTGGGGCAACGTACAGAAATCACCATCCGCCCTGCGGATAAGGGGGGCGCAGTAGTAGTATTAGACACCGCATATTATGAACAGGAGATTTTATCTCAGTTGAATCAACAGGATGTATATGTTAGGGTGGAGGGTGATCCACTAAGGAGGGTACAGACACACATTAAAGCTATTCTTGATGATGCAAAGTATAACCATGTCATTGATGATAATCTGTATAAATTCCTTCAACAGGATTCACCAAGGACCCCGTCATTCTATACCTTACCTAAGATTCACAAGAACCCACGCCGGCCACCTGGACGGCCCATTGTGGCCGGCGTGGGTTCTGTTTTTGTGCCCCTTGCCCAATATGTTGACCGTTTGCTTCAGCCGATTGTTACCTCCTTAGAATCTTACCTTAAAGACACTAACATGTTCTTGTCTAAATTGAAGTCAATGGGTGACATTGGTGACGATGTCCTTCTAGTTACCCTTGATGTGGAAAGCCTCTACACCTCCATCCCTCACGATGGAGGTGTGGAGGCTGTTGAGTGGTACCTCATGCAGCATTCTGACATGTCCGTTCGTCAGAAGAAGTTCGTTATTGATCTTCTCAATATCATTTTGAGACAGAATTATTTCTCATTTCAGGGGTCATTTTTTGTGCAGCAGCGGGGCACGGCGATGGGGTCGAGTGTGGCCCCGTCCTATGCGGGCCTTTTTATGGGCCAATATGAGGATTCTTTTGTATACAATCATCCGTTGTTCCACCAGCATGCTAAGTGCTGGTGGAGATATATAGATGACATTTTCTGTTTGTGGGCGGGGCCACATTCGACCCTGATGGAATTTATTTCCTCGCTGCATTCTAGTTGCCCAGTGATTAAATTAACGGTACATGCCAGCCTGTGTGAGGTCACATTCCTTGACACATGTGTCACCAAGAAAGCGGGGAACCTCATCACTTCGCTTTTTGTAAAACCCACTGATCGAAATTCCTTGCTGCACTACAACAGCTTCCACCCCCCCTCTGTTAAGAATGCCATACCTGCTGGCCAATTCACTCGAGTTGAGAGAATTGTCATGGACAATGATGTCCTTGAAATACAAAAGAATACATTGAAAGGGAAATTCTTGGCAAGGGGTTATCCTGAGCGTACTTTGGTTACCACACGTCGGAATCGACGGGTTGAGCGCAAGCAATTCCGGATGCCGTTTGTATCCACTTTTAGTACCAGTAGTGAATTGGTCAGTAAGGTTATTCGCAAACATTGGCATTTGCTGCAGAATGCCTTCCCCAGGGTACCAGAATTTAGGTACCCACCAATAATGTCTTTTAAAAGGGCTCCCACCATACGGGATAAAGTGTTCCATCATCAATCCCCTAAGATTAATTCAGGTAAATTGCAGGTGAGTGAGCCTTCAGCTTATGGGGGTGCTCATGGTGAGCGTCAGATGGGCACCTTCCCGTGCCTTGGTTGTCATTTGTGTAGCCACATAGTTAAGGGGGGCTCGTTTACACATCCATCTCGGGGTACACGATTTTTTGTTAGGGGTCGTTACACGTGCGATTCGAGCTATGTTGTATATTTGATCAAATGCCCCTGTGGCTTGGCCTATGTGGGAATGACAACCAAGGCACTGAAGGTTAGAATGTCAGGACATAAAACTGCCATTCGTAACAAGGATATCACCCAGGCTGTATCCTGTCATTTTACTGAGGCCAGACATAATTTGTCCCAAATGAGAGTTCAGATCATTGATAATGTTCCCCCCAATTGGAGAGGCAGACATAGCAGATCTAGTGAATTAGCTAGAAGGGAAGCCTGGTGGATTAGGAAATTGAATGTTATGGGGAATGGTGGTCTGAATCGTGAATACGATCTTAGTTTTTGTATCTAATATTTGGGGAAGGCATATGTGGAGTCTGTTATAATTCTTTGCTAGTCTGGATTTTTGGTATATGATTATGATGAACAATGCTTATGTATTATTGCTGTTGGGATTTTTTTGGGGAGTTTTGTTTTAATTTTTTCTTTTTTCTTTCAGCAATTCCTATTGGCCGAGATGGGGGTTGTCTTTCAGCGCAGGAGCGGTAAGATGTGTCCATTATTACAATACTTGGGCCGTTGCAGCCCTGTTTAACTTTTTTGTATGGCGTTTCCATGGCGGTGGTGGGCGGTGCTGGGCGGTGCTGTCTCCTTTGGCAGCCACAGTGAGCTGCGATACTTATGCGCCGCTCTGCTCTGATCTTCAGCGTGTGCTGGGATTGGAGGGCGGTGTAGCGCAACGCTCATTGGTCCAGTGGCCCATGTGACTGTGATGTCACTTTCCACAGCCGTCTGGACGGGCGCCGCACTATGTGTTTACATTGACGCGCTGGCCGCTCTGCTGCTGGATACATTACCCTGACTCGGCCGTCGGTAAGCTGAATTCTCTATATGTGTGTTCCACATCAGGTCCGCTTGCTGCATGGTACATTCTCATTGGTCTAACATACTTTGAATTGATTGGTTGATCTGTGTATACGTGTATATATAAGGATGTTCTGCTGATGTTTTTAAACATGGCTGAGTGGCTTGAGAAAGAGTCAGGAGGCTCGAAACAGCGGGCTGTCGCCGCTATTGCCATTTTTATCTGCTTTTGACCTTCTTTGTCATTTTTAGATGACTTACCAATAAAGAGCTGAACTTTGATTTGTGGTGCCAGCCTTTTGTCGTGGACTGGATTTAGGGTCCCTATGGTACTGGGACCTCAGGCTTTGGCACACAGCCTTTTTCCTTTTTATATGGGTGCTCCTCCATTCTTCATTTGTGGACATTACAAGATGGGTTTGAAATATTGGCTAACACTTAATTTAGCTGTGAAACATCTGAACAAAAAATTCATCTCACAAAGTATCTACTGTAAAAATTACTTGAAGGTAATGTTAACTGTCACACATTCACACAGTTTCATTTATATACTGTACTTTACAACCAATGCTTGTATTTCATATTAAATAACATACTTTGTATTACAGCATAGTTTCTTTAATTTATTTGACTTGGAGCTTTGACTTCAGTTTGATTCAATGTGGTTTATGTCAAGTTGATTAGTTTGTGTTCAATTCATGTTCAGTTTGAGTTCAAGTTGTCCACAAGTCAACCCCAGTTTCCGATTTGCTTGTGTAACTGCTACATGTTGATATTAAAACAAAAGTAAATTAAAGTTAATCTGAAGTGAAAAAAGTTAGATACTCTGCAGGGTTGGCGCTTTCCTGGGGACAGACTGGCCAATTGACCAGGCCCTCCAAGCTGGCTGCCGCGCCCCCCCAGGTCTCCCCAAAAGTATATAGTGGACCCCCAAGTCCTCTGCAAAGAATTTGGCAGCAGAGCAGCTCGCCTGTCCAGCCGGAACGCTCACAATCAGAAATCTTTATTTTGCCAAGTACAACGGGAGTTGCCCCTGGAATTATTTATGGCACATACAGGGTCGGTGATGGTACAGTAATAAAAGGGGGCACCATTTAATTGGCCCTAAGCCTCTGGATAGTGCAGATAGGTTTCCATGACCTTCTTACAACTCACCATTCCAGCATAAGGTCCCATTAGATCTTTTTTTTTTTTTTTTTTTTTACAAAAGCTTGTCAAATAGGTTTCTTGTGGTCACAATCCCAGCATTGGATGGACAAGCACTAGGCATGTGCTAGTAAGGTTCGTGCATTCCCAGTAGAATAAAGCACACACGCATAAAGGAAAAGAGCTTTGCATGAGTGGCTTCATTATAGGCATGTATGGACCTTTCTCACGCTTGCCAGGTCTAGATGCCCTCATCTTAGGCCAGACGATGAAGAGGGACCTTGAGCTGGAACAAATGGGCTCCATGAGGATTCGGAAAACTACTTACTACTGAGGAAAGTATCTAACTGTGCCTCCCCAATACAGATTTGCTTTAAAGAGAATCTGTATTGTTAACATCGCACAAAAGTAAACATACCAGTGCGTTAAGGGACATCTCCTATTACCCTCTGTCACAATTTCGCCGCTCCCCGCCGCATTAAAAGTGGTTAAAAACAGTTTTAAAAAGTTTGTTTATAAACAAACAAAATGGCCACCAAAACAGGAAGTAGGTTGATGTACAGTATGTCCACACATAGAAAATACAGCCATACACAAGCAGGCTGTATACAGCATTCCTTTTGAATCTCAAGAGATCATTTGTGTATTTCTTTCCCCCCTGAGGGGGGAGTGCATAGCAGAACCACAACACTAAAGAACTTGGCAGCCTTCCAGACACAGGCTGACAAGTCTGACAAGGGAAAGATACATTGATTTATTACAGAGACTGTGATAGTACAAAGTGCTGCAGTAAGCAAGAACACATTAGAATAGCTTTTGGAACTTGTAGGATGATAAAAAACAGGATGCAATTTTTATTACGGAGTCTCTTTAAGTAAAACATCAGTGCACATTAGCCCTCGTTGTATTCTAGTAGGTGGACAAAGTCCAAAAGACAAATCAAGGTGATTCTTTAACTATGGATGATCAATTAGATGCAAATCATTTCTCCTTAAATCTCTCAAATTTCATGTAAATATTATGTAGCTTAAACTTGGACCAAAAAAAAATTGACCTGAAGTTATATCTGTGTAGAATTTCAAGCTTCATATAATTTACATGAAATTTGAATGCAAGGAGAAATTACTTGCATCTCATTGATCGTCCCTATCTTTAACTATGTCCTGTTGTCATGAAATTGTTTTGCCTCTTCTATTGCAAGTGTGCAATGAGACCAAAACAAAGAGATCTGTACAATAGCTTAGCAAATATCAACAAAATTAAACCAATATGGTAGCTTCTATATTCCATTCACTTCAGGTTCTTTTTAAAGTAGAGTTCCATGGGAAATTCTCTTTACCTCAATGCATTCCACTTACTGCATACTTTACAATACGATCCTTGACAAGTTTAATAAGTTTTATTTCTACCTAAATGGCAGTTACTTGAACATTGCCAATTCTAGTGCCACATCCCAGGTTAATGGCACTTTCATCACAGTGTTCAGTGGAAGGTGGCATGTTCTAAACCGCCAAAGTGGGCCAAAAGGACTGAAGATGAGCCCAGCAGCATTTGCTGGGCTCATGTGAATTTTGCCTCATAGCAAAAAAAAAAAAAAAAAATGTAATGTAAGCATCACTAGTTACACTTGTCCATTATAAGTGGTGGATGCTGAATTCTGGTACGCGGGCCGCATTGCGTACATTTTTACGCATTCCCACTGGTGCAGGAACATTAACACATACATTTTTATGCTTTAGTGGTGCAACGCTTAAAAAACTAGCTAGCGGCAGGGGACTGGAGCAGCAGTGAGTGGCCACGAGGGCACAGGATGGCTGCATGCGGCTGGTAGAAGCCGCATGGTAAGTGAAACACTTTTTTTTTTTGCCTGATGATTCCTTTAAGAAAACTCACATCTTAGTATGTGGCATCCCTGCAGATTCTGGGATTGATTCGGTAGTCATAAGTATGTTAAGACTTGATTTAACTAAGATTTATTAGGTAAACAATTTTCTCAGAATTCACTGACAAATGAATATAAGCATCATTTTGTACATTAATTACGGAATTTGCCCATAGGCAAGCATGTGCCCAATCTGCATGCCCACTGGACCAGTGTTTGTCAACATTTTTACAGCTTACACCCCTTTACAAAACTGTCACAAGACTCTGACACTTTCTCCTTTTGGCTCCCCTGACTCTGTCCACAGGTTCCGTGCTGAATGGTGCTGAAGTCAGTGTGGTGTTCCAGTGAATTTGTAACAATGGTATAAAATGAGAGGAAGGTTTGAGTTCAAGCTAACTAGTGACTTTGCTGCCCACATGAACAGGTAGGAATAGAAGGTGATGTTTTAATTAGAAGAAACATTGACAGATTGAGGTAACAATAACAGCTGACAACAGCTAGTCTTTCTGATATGACAAAGTGGCTTGACCTTGGCAGTTGGCAGTGAAGGTGTCAGCATTATTCTTGCGGCAACAGGGGCTGTGAGGTTTGAAAAATGCACTGGATGCATTTTAAAGTGAACAGTATATATATATATATATATGATCCGTTAATTATGAAGAAGACAAAGTTCTTGACAGCATTCTTTATAATAATAAGACAGAGGGTTTGCTAAAAAAAATCCTCCAAGCTCATATTTAATGTAAGCAAGCCATGGGGAATTATTTAACAAAGTCCTCACTAGGCAATAGTTTAGCATAATATGGCATGACTTATGGAGGAAGATAATCCTTTTGAAAATAATGGGATTTCACAAATGTGTTGTATATCTTTATCTCAGTTGTAGCTTGTAGCTGGAAGCCCTTTAATGAATTATGCCAATGCTCATAGTGGGTCATTTAAAGTTCCCCAGCGGCAGGGCTGGCAAGCTAGCTATGCTTTGAATTAACAAAGGAAAAATGTCAGAGACCCACATTTCTGTGATAAATGAGCTGGAATTTTTGTATGGCTTTTAAATCTTAAAGGTATATGCAAATAATGTTCCAAGAGTGACACAAGGGTTAAGAATAAGTGTAGAATGATCACACTCTACTTATACCTACTCAGAGGGTTTCCTATTATGTCCCATGATGGCAACTCTATTCAGGTTATCCAGAATAGACACACCATGGTGCCTAACTGGTCTTTCCAGACCAAATGGAAAATTGATTTAAAAATTAAAATCCCACATAGTATCATTTATTTCTACAGTCTATAACTCTTTTTATACCGCACAATGTGAGCTCAATATGCATTATAAGATGAAAGAGAAACAGAACTGCCTGCTGTCCCAAGAATATCAAACCACCTGACTGTAATAAAGCCAAGAGGGTTTTGTACTCTAACTTTACTGATGCTGACTTGACTGTAAAGCAGGCAATGAACAGAGCCAACATAAGGTTAAAACTAGCATAACGATGAACACTTGGTATCAGAGTTCTGGAGAGCAGCAGAACGATCACATTCAGCTGTATGCCGGCAGTGCCAGACACAGTGGCCACCTCACTTGTTTCTGATACAGGTTTAATGCCAGGCAGCCAACGATCTAAGTTCAGCACAGAAACTAAGCAAAAGAAATGTGCAGATGGTAATGTGATTATTGCTGTAGAATGTTCATGCCACATGGGCCAAATAATGTGCTTAAAGGAACACTATTGAGATAGTAAGATATGAATATTGATATGAGATCTGAATAGTTTGGAAAGTGCTGCTAAGTACTGGTGTATACATATGATTGCTTATCTCTTTGTTTACTGTTATCTAATTCCTTTCACACTTCAGTGTCGCAAAACTTATGCTAAGTGAACCATGAAGGAGGGGGGGGGGAGAGATGGGGGATTCCCTCACAGTATATCTGTTAACCCTGTGTGAGATAAAGCTCTCAGAGAGCTGTCTGCAGAGAGCAGAGGAAATCTATCTTATGTGCAACATAAACATTTGTTATAGTGTGTGAAACCATAACTCATATACCGTATATACTCGCAAGCAAGCCGACCCGCATATAAGCCGACCCCCCAACTTTTACCTGGAAAACCAGGAAAAAATGATTGACCCTCATATAAGCCGGGGGTAGGAAATGCTGTCCGTGTGATTCCCCCCAGTGTGTCCCGGTATAGCTAGTATAGTGCCCAGTGTGGGTAGGTGGTGCCCCAGTATAGCTAGTAAAGTGCCCAGTATGGGTAGGTAGTGCCCCAGTATAGCTAGTATAGTGTCCAGTATAGCTAGTATAATGCCCAGTATAGCTAGTAACTTGCCTCAGTATAGTGCCCAGTATAGCTAGTAATATAGCTAGTATAGTGCCCAGCGTAGGTAGTATAGTGCCCAGTATAGCTAGCAACGTGCCCCAGAATAGCTAATAACGTGCCGCAGTATAGTGCCCAGTATAGCTAGTAACGTGCCCCAGTATAGCTAGTATAGTGCCCAGCGTAGGTAGTATAGTGCCCAGTATAGCTAGTAACGTGCCCCAGTATAGCTAGTATAGTGCCCAGCATAGCTAGTATAGTGCCCAGTATAGCTAGTAACATGCCCCAGTATAGCTAGTATAGTGCCCAGTATAGCTAGTAACATGCCCCAGTAAAGCTAGTATAGTGCCCACAATAGTGCCCAGTATAGCTAGTAACGTGCCCAGTATAGCTAGTATAGTGCCCACAATAGTGTCCAGCTAGTAACGTGTCCCAGTACAGCTAGTATAGTGCCCACCATAGTGCCCAGTATAGCTAGTAACGTTCCCCAGTATAGCTAGCATAGTGCCCACAATAGTGCCCAGTATAGCTAGTAACGTGCCCCAGTATAGCTAGTATAGTGCCCACAATAGTGCCCAGTATAGCTAGTAACACGCCCCAGTATAGCTAGTATAGTGCCCACTATAGCTAGTAACGTGCCCCAGTATAGCTAGTATAGTGCCCAGCGTAGGTAGTATAGTGAAGTTCCCCCCTCCCCCCGCGGCCGCCGCTGCTATTACCTTAGCTCGGCGCCGCTCCTATTCCCCTGTCCTGTTCGTATAATCCACAGCAGCGCGCCCCACGGCGGCTGCTGTGATGAGGGAGGAAGCCGTAGAGAGAGCGGCTTCCGGTAGCGGCGATGTGTATCGCTGTTACTATGGGAACCACTCTCTCTCTACGGCTCCCTCATCACAGCAGCAGCCGTGGGGCGCTCTGCTGTGGATTATACGAGCAGGACAGGGGGATAGAAGCGGCGCCGAGCTAAGGTAATAGCAGCGGCGGCCGCGGGGGGAGCGGGAAAGCGGAGGGGGGGCTTCATTTTTTTTAAACACTCGCAAGCAAGCCGACCCCCCAACTTTTGACCCACTTTTTGGGGGTCAAAAATTCAGCTTGCTTGCGAGTATATACGGTAACTCTACTTCAATATTACACTGTTCTTAGCATGTCAGACTGCAGAGATTCATACATTTGCAAATGAGACATTCCAAAAACAGCTAAAAGTAACACACAATGAATTACAGTGTTCACCTTTGATATTTAACATGAAAAGTTGGAAAATGTTTACACAGCTGCTTAGACATTATTTGTACATTGTCATTTTAGAACACTTAGTTTGATAGAGTTCCTTTAAAGAGGGACTTTATCAAAAGCTAGCAGTAAGGAAGGGGGGTATCTAGACATTGCAATGTGAGAAGTTAAAAAAATTGAAGGTAGATCAAGAAATGATTGATTGATTCATGTTATTTGATCCACCACGAGACTGCAGGTCAGCATCTTTACTGCTGGCAGGCATTTAAAAAAAAAACGGACTGCACCAACTGCCCTTATCTATAAATACACACAATAACCCAATAGGCTGGAGGGTTGATTTATATACTCTCTCTCTCTCTCTCTCTCTCTCTCATACTGCTTGCTTGACAGTTGGCAAACGCCATCATCTGCACCAATGCAACAATGTTCACAGACAGGTTACTGCTATGACAATAAGGGATGGGAGGCGTGTCTATTCAGTTTCAACCACACAAATGATGCTAATATATTATTAGAGTAAAGGTAAAGATTTCTCCTGTGAATGGGGGTTTGAGTTACTGATTGGGATAAAGGTGAATATTGCATTAAAGTTCTTAAAATGGACTTAAAATCCATCTTCGACCTAGTGTCTCTTTATCAGAATAATGGCAGAAGCAGTGCAGTTCATTTTACATACAGAGCAATGCTATCCTCTCCTTCTTTAGGTGGTTGGGTGTGTCTTGAATCTCTGCAATTGCATGGAAAGTAAAGTGTTCCTCTTCTTCCTGATGAACAAACCATCACCCTGTTTATTTCCAAACCCAACAACACAGAGAAGACAAAGGGAGAAAGGTGTACATCCTAAGATTACAGCATACAAGCAAATGCAAGGCAAAGGATGATGAAGCAAATGACCCAGCATTTGAGGGCTAACTCAGCATGTCATGCCTTGCACTTGCAGTCTTTGGATTTCTTAAATAAAAGGAACACAGTTGTGAGAATGGCAAGGTGCACAATTAGGATGGTCAATTAAATACAAATAGGTAATTCAAGATTATGCTAATTCGCTTAGCAAATTTATCATATGCAGATTTGAAATGGACCAATTGAAGGAAACCAAGAAAGGATATTATTGGTTTATTATAGTGCATGCATTTGCATTCAAATTTTTCATTTTAAAGGTGCATAAAGAAATATCCTGTGCAGTCGTGGGAAGAGGTGAATACTGTTAGTGTTCCAGTGGAGGTTTGGCCCAAATAGCTCAATTTATTGTAAAGACATTCTAAATTGCCAAATATCTTTATTTTTCATTTTCACACCCTGATAATTAAATACGTGCATACGCATTATATGCACTCCTTATATACCTACATGAAGTAAGTGTTTAATAAATATGTGCATATTTATTTAGCAGGACACAGATTCAGAATGAGGTCGAAAGCTGGACACATATGCATAATGAATGTCACCCGCAGTTTTCGTGGCTCAATTCATTGGGCAACAGTTCATGGCCAGGTGATGTACAGATGCACCACTAGGCTGTAGGCTAGTGATGCATACTGAGGGTAGAGTGTGGGGAGGAGGGCTGACTATGTGGTGGATGATTGATGGGTGGGGTGAAGAGTAGAAAAATGCAGTCGGTTGTCTCTGAGATCATTGTTGATAAAGATCTGGCATGGATCTTTAGATAATGCTGGTGGACCCCTGTATGCAGGCTATATTCTCTGCGGAGACATGATCACCTCGGCTGATTGCCATCTAGCATGTGTACCTAGCTTTAGTGGAGAAAGTTACTGAGCTTGCCAAGCTGATCTTCTCAATGCTGAAACAAAAAAAAAAATTCTATTTTGGGCTAATTCACACCCCAAATTGCTCAGTGTAATTGCAAAAGCTTAGCGGTTTTGGTAGCTATTTGCAGTAATTATTCCTGAAATGTACCTAGCAATTTTTATTTATGTGTAGCGATTTTGGAGTGTTTGCGTTTAGCAACTTTGTAGTTCTTGTGGCAAAACAGGAAGTACACTTTAACTTGGCATTGGCATAACACGATGCATGGAGTGCAGTACCATATAACATGCATGTTAACAGTTGCATTGAAACATACTTTGTATGTATTGTATGCTTCACTGTATGTGCTGCACCACATGCATAATGTGTAATGCAACTTTTCCCTTCTATTGCATTGTGCCCCACTGTGAAAGTAGCTTCAGCTAAAACAATTAGGAATGGTCGTATCAGATGCCAAAAGCCACATATTTGTTCATGTCTTTAGTCATAGGAATCATGTGCTTGTAAACGTTTATCTCTGCATTCCCTGTGTAAATTCTCTTTATGTTTAAAGTTTTGTGTTGCTGTTTGCTAGTACATTGCAATAATATGGAGAAAATTATGAACTTTAATTGGAGCTCCTAGATCACTATGGCAACCATGACAACTCACATTTACACCAAGGTACTGGGGACTATATCCATATTGTTAATAAACTGCCACATCATTTTAAACTAAATATTCATCTTCAGAATTTTTTTTTACATCACTGAGATTGGAATATTGGATGATTTTATAAATGACTTACATAAAAACGTTTCAGCAGCTGTGCCTCTGGTGTTATTTACTGGTTTTATTCTAGCGGGTACATGACTTTGTTATTTAATGTTGTACTGTTTATTTACTATTAATTTCTTCAAGGATAACACCACTTTGTTTCCGGAAAAAAGCAAGTCCCCTCAGGACAACTAGAAAATATATACTTCAAGGAATTTAGCAGTCTTTATTGCAGAGTCATACCTCTGTCTGCTTAGAAAAAAAACTGTGAGGTGGATGATTACCGTAGTTGTTTCTTAAAGAGACTCCGTAACAAAAATTGCATCCTGTTTTTTATCATCCTACACAGGGGCGTAGGAATAGACCCTGCAGCCCCTGCAGTTGCAGGGGGGCCCCTAGCAAGTCAGGGGCCCGGAGGAGGAAAGGCTGTCACCACCGGCGTACCTACCGGGGATGCGACTCTCTCAGCCGCAGGGGGGCCCGGCCGCCCGGGGCTGCTCTGGGGCCCGCTCACTGTCCGTGGGGGGAGCGCTGCTCTGGACCCCCCAGCAAGGTGCTCAACTGGCCGCAGCGTCTAATAGACGCTGCGCCAGTTCATTCCCCGCAGCCCCGCTTCAGCAGCCTGCATAGTCTCCGGCAGGCAGAGCAGGGCTACGGCAAGATGGCCGCCGAAGAAGCCCTACACTGGAGACTTTGTGTCTCTAGTACAGGGCTTCGGCAGCCATCTTGCCGTAGCCCTGCACTCTGCCTGTCAGCGCGGGAGATGTGCTGCAGGAGGACTCGGGGAGCTGCGAGCCAGAGATGCCGGGAGAGGAGAAGACTTCTGTCAGGTAAGTGAATTGTTTTTTTTTCACAGGTGCATTTTTTTTTCTAGTGTCTGCTGCCCACATTGTGATTTTCAGGTGTCTGCTGCCCACATTGTGATTTTCAGGTGCCTGCTGCCCACATTATGATTTTCTGGTGTCTGCTGCCCACATTACGATTTTCTGGTGACTGCTGCCCACATTGCGATTTTCTGGTCACTGCTGCCCACATTGCGATTTTCTGGTGTCTGCTGCCCACATTACGATTTTCTGGTGTCTGCTGCCCACATTACGATTTTCAGGTGTCTGCTGCCCACATTATGATTTTCTGGTGTCTGCTGCCCACATTGCGATTTTCTGGTGTCTGCTGCCCACATTGCGATTTTCTGGTGTCTGCTGCCCACATTACGATTTTCAGGTGTCTGCTGCCCACATTGCGATTTTCAGGTGTCTGCTGCCCACATTGCGATTTTCAGGTGTCTGCTGCCCACATTGTGATTTTCAGGTGTCTGCTGCCTACATTGTGATTTTCAGGTGTCTGCTGCCCACATTGTGATTTTCAGGTGCCTGCTGCCCACATTATGATTTTCTGGTGTCTGCTGCCCACATTACGATTTTCTGGTCACTGCTGCCCACATTGCGATTTTCTGGTCACTGCTGCCCACATTGCGATTTTCTGGTGTCTGCTGCCCACATTACGATTTTCTGGTGTCTGCTGCCCACATTACGATTTTCAGGTGTCTGCTGCCCACATTACGATTTTCAGGTGTCTGCTGCCCACATTACGATTTTCTGGTGTCTGCTGCCCACATTACGATTTTCTGGTGTATGCTGCCCACATTAGGATTTTCTGGTGACTGCTGCCCACATTGCGATTTTCTGGTGACTGATGCCCACATTGCGATTTTCTGGTGACTGCTGCCCACATTGCGATTTTCTGGTGACTGCTGCCCACATTAGGATTTTCTGGTGTCTGCTGCCCACATTACGACTTTCTGGTGTCTGCTGCCCACATTACGACATTCTGGTGACTGACTGCTGCCCACATTAGGATTTTCTGGTGACTGCTGCCCACATTAGGATTTTCTGGTGACTGCTGCCCACATTACGATATTCTGGTGACTGCTGCCCACATTAGGATTTTCTGGTGACTGATGCCCACATTGCAATTTTCTGGTGACTGCTGCCCACATGGCGATTTTCTGGTGACTGCTGCCCACATTGCGATTTTCTGGCCCACATTACGATTTTCTGGTGAACACTGCCCACGTTACGATTGTCTGGTGAATGCTGTCCACGTTACGATTTTCTGGTGAACGCTGCCCACATTACGATTTTCTGGCCCACATTACGATTTTCTGGTGAACACTGCCCAAGTTACGATTGTCTGGTGAATGCTGTCCATGTTACAATTTTCTGGTGAACTCTGCCCACATTACGATTTTCTGTCCCACATTACGATATTCTGGTGAACGCTGCCCACATTACGATTGTCTGGTGAATGCTGCCCACGTTACAATTTTCTGGTGACTGCTGCTCACGTTACTATTTTCTGGTGACTGGTGCCCACATTACGATTTTCTGGTGAACTCTGCCCACATTACGATTTTCTGGCCCACATTACGATTGTCTGGTAAAATGCTGCCCACTTTACAATTAATTTACAGTGAAACGCTGCCCCATTACGATTATTTGGCACCTATGGGGGGGCCCCATCCAAATATTCGCAGGGGGGCCCAGTGATTTCTAGTTACGCCCCTGATCCTACAAGTTCCAAAAGCTATTCTAATGTGTTCTGGCTAACTGCAGCACTTTCTACTAACACAGTCTCTGTAATAAATCAATGTATCTTTCCCCTGTCAGACTTGTCGGCCTGTGTCTGGAAGGCTGCCAAGTTCTTCAGTGTTGTGGTTCTGCTATGAACTCCTCTTTATGCACACTGCCTGTGTGTTATTTAGGATTAGAGCAGCTTCTCTCTTCTCTCTCTTATCTTTTACAAGCTGGATAAATCGTCCTCTGAGCTGGCTGGGCTTTCACATACTGAGGAATTACAAACAAGGGCAAAGCTGTTTGCAGGAAGAAAAGAGCAGCCTGAAACTTCAGTGCATGAGAACAGGGGGAAAGAAACACACAAATGATCTCTTGAGATTCAAAAGGAAGGGTGTATACAGCCTGCTTGTGTATGGATGTATTTTCTATGTGTGGACATACTGTACATCAACCTACTTCCTGTTTTGGTGGCCATTTTGTTTGTTTATAAACAAACTTTTTAAAACTGTTTTCAACCACTTTTAATGAGGCGGGCAGCGGCGAAATTGTGACAGAGGGTAATAGGAGATGTCCCCTAACGCACTGGTATGTTTACTTTTGTGCGATTTTAACAATACAGATTCTCTTTAAGACCTTAGAGGGGAACTGAAGTGAGAGGAATATGGAGGCTACCATCTTTATTCCTTTATAAAAAAAAGTATGCAGTTACCTGATTGTCATACTGAGCTTTTGGCTCTAGTTGCGTTTGAGCACACCTGCAACAATCATGCAGCCAGTGGAGTCAGACTAGAGTCAAAGCATCTGATCTGCATGCTCATTCTGGGCCAGTGACTTATAGTATTGGAGGCAGAGGATCAGTACAGAAGTCAGGCAACTGGCACTTTTTGAGAAAGAAGATGGAAGCCTCTGCATTCCTCACATCAGATTTCCTTTAACCTCCTTGGCGGTAAAAAAGCAGCTCAGAGCGGCAATCCTGACCTGTGCTCACGGAAGCCACCGGAGGCTGTGTGCAAAGCAATACGCGCAGCGGGCGTTTCTACATACCTCTCGGGGGATCCCAACGTTGGCTGCCATTCTTCTTCTGCTCCTCCGAGGCTCTGCTTCCTCCTGGTGAGATCGCCGCCTGTTGTTATAACGACAGCTGGCAACCTCACTTTAGAGTTGCAGCGCCACCCGGAGGATGGAGGGATAACTGCAGGGAGGTGAGTGATTGTGGAACTGCTGCAGATCTCCCTGGCAGCATGAATTTTTTCTAGGTTTTAGGGTCTGAAAGGGTGCAAAAAAATTGCACCGCTTTTAGACCCTAAAATACAGAAAGAATCATAACGCCAATGTGGTTAATGTCCTGGGCCCAGGACCACACAGGGCCCTCCACAGTATTACTATTATTGATTTATAAAGTGACAGCATATTCCGTGGTGCTGTACAAAGTAAGAATCAAACATAAGGTACAAAATAATACAGATAATGCCATACACCAATATACGAAATACAGAGTTGGTACAAAATACAGAATCGGTACCAAATACAAAATTGGTAATAATTACAGTGACAAAATTAATATGAAAAAATGTGTAACAAATTCCAAGACACAAAATGGTGAGAGAGCCCTGCCCTTGCAAGCTTACAGTCACAGTAGAGTCAGGGGGCCTCCAGAGCAGTATGCCTAAAAAAGACAATGATTCCTCTTAAGAGGAACCTGAAGTGAGAGGCTTATGGAGGATGTCATATGTATTGCCTTTTAAATAATACCAGTTGCCTGGCAGTCCTGCTGATCTTTCTTCTGTAGTGTCTGAAGCAATCACCTGAAACAAGCATATGGCTAATCTAGTCAGACTTCAGTCCCAAACATTTGATCTGTATGCTTGTTCAGGGTCTATGGCCGAAAGTATTAGAGGCAGAGGATCAGCAGGACAGCCTGGAAATACATATGTCAGCCTCTATAGCCTTCTCACTTTAGGGCCCCTGGACCACTTTATTAGCTCTTTATTGGTTATATAAGCTGGTAATGATCACCGCTATATGTGCTTTGATTAGCTGTATGCAGGCCCGGATTTACATTACATGAGCCTATAGGCACAGATGTCCAGGCACCCTAGATGTCGCGCTCCATGAACTGCAAGTGTGCTGGCTGGTCCAGCAGTCACTCCTATATTACTTCCCTTAGGGAGGGAACGCACTTAGCAGAATCACATGCGCTTTCCCCATAGCACATTATGGAAAACACATGCGATTCTGCGAAGTGTGTTCCCTGCCTCACCTGGCATAAGTAGCTAGAGGTGCCCCCAAGTATTAGATAGATAGTGGTTCCCCCAGTTGAAGGTAGATCTCATCAGTGGAATGCTGAGAGTTGGGTGAGTAACCTTTCATTTACACCCTGCTCGGGACTCTGCATAGGGAAGGAGGGAGGCTCTAGGGGAAGGGAGTGAGCCGCCTTTGCATTATAAGGCGCCTGTAGGCACGTGCCTACAGTGCCTTATGGTAAATCCGGCCCTGGCTGTAACAATTAATAGACTGTCCTCCTCCCCAGCCTACACCTCTCTGACACTGCAGTTGTCCTCGGCTGGTTTTGGTGCTCAATATCAATTGTTAATGTAAAGAGCGCCCTGTGTAAACCTTGCACTGGGGCCCAGAGCTCCTAAGCTAATCTACTGCCTTTAACGTTACTTCATTAGCTCAAGCCTACCAGTTAACTAAAGCTACTCTTGAGATGGGCAAATGTCCTGAAAACATGAATTCTTCCATGCTGATTAAGCAGCATGGAAAAATCCATACGTACGTGAAACATAGTTTAAAGGATTTCAGTCAAATATATAGGGGGACAACTGATGGCATGTTCTTATTTGCAAAGCCATACATATCCAGCAATGCATCGTATGTATTGTGTGTCTCTGGCTTTGCCCTTGCAGTTTATTTGCAGCCTATTATCACACAAATGTGGTGTACAGATTAGAATGTTCTTCACTGACTTCGAAAACCTCACAGTCTTTTTTTGATCTGTTTAAAACACTGGAACAATATGCAGTGATCTGGAAGGAAATTCCTCATACTGAACAACCAATGAGCCATACTGTGTTGTGTTTTATTATGTAAAATGAACAAAGTGCTCGGATCTCTTGCTAATGCTTTAAGCGCAGCTTCACCCGTTCTCTTCCATAAAGACTCTGACAAGCAGGACGTCATTTGCCAGGGTATAGGTTTAGTTATCTGGCCATCTCATTAAACTGCCTGACCTTTGGTGAAGTAACACCTGGCCCTGCATCTCAAAACACCATAACAGAGCAGGTTTCCCACTTTTCCACACAGACTTACAGGTAAGATAACTGTTAATGCGCTTTCACATGAGCTACTAATTAGTATAAATGTAGGTCAGATGTTACATGCAAGTGGAAGCAGTGGCATGAAGAGCTTGGGGCCCCAGAGCAAGCTGAACATGGGTCCCAGAGCACTCTATTGATATGGAGAGCCAAAATCTACCAAGGACAGTTCAAGTGTCAGAGAGGTGTAATAAGAGCTCGGAAACAAGATAACTAGTATTCAGTGCACATAAAGAGGTGTTCGTTACTAGCATAGCACCAATAAAAAGCTAATAAGATAGATTAACCACTTGCCGACCGCACGCTTATACCGTGCGTCGGCAAAGTGGCAGCTGCAGTGGCAGCTGTGGACAGGCTGATTAATCAGGAAGCAGCCGCTCGCGCGAGCGGCTGCTTCCTGTCAAATCACGGCGGGGGGCTCCGTGAATAGCCTGCGGGCCGCCGATGGCGGCTCGCAGGCTAAATGTAAACACAAGCGGAAATAATCCGCTTTGTTTACATTTGTAAGGCAGATCGGCGATCCCCGGCCAATCAGCGGCCGGGGATCGCCGCCATGTGACAGGGGACGTCCTGTCACTGGCTGCACAGGACGGATAGCGTCCTGTGCAGCCCGGATCACCGGGGAGGGGACAGGTAGGAGAGGGAGGGGGGAATTTCGCCGCGGAGGGGGGCTTTGAGGTGCCCCCCCCCGCCAGCCACACGCAGGCAGAAGAGATCAGACCCCCCCTGCACATCATCCCCATAGGGGGGAAAAAGGGGGGCAATCTGATCTCTCTGCCTGCACCCTGATCTGTGCTGGGGGCTGTAGAGCCCACCCAGCACAGATCACTAATAACCACGCTGGTCCTTAAGGGGGGGTAAAGGGTGGGTCATCAAGTGGTTAAAGAGGAACGCCAGCAAAAATAATGTAATAAAAAAAGTGCTTCATTTTTACAATAATTAAGTATAAATGATTTAGTCAGTGTTTGCATATTGTAAAAGCTTTCCTCTCCCTGATCTACATTCTGACATTTATCACATGGTGACATTTTTACTGCTGGCAGGTGATGTCACTGGAAGGAGATGCTGCTTGCTTTTTCGGCAGTTGGAGACAGCTTGTAAACGGCTATTTCCCACAATGCAACAAGGTTCACAGACAGGAAACTGCCAGGACCATGGTCCTCACAGTTTTCATTGGGAGTGTTTCACCACAATATCTGCCATACAGAGCCCCCTGATGATCCGTTTGTGAGAAGAATTAGATTTCTCATGTAAAAGGGGGTATCAGCTACTGATTGGGATGAAGTTCAATTCTTGGTTACGGTTTCTCTTTAATGAGGGCCCCTAATTGTCCAGTCTGGTCCAGGGGCCCTGGTGCAGTTGCAACCTCTGCATCCCCTATTGTACCACCACTGATTGGGAGACTTGTGGGGGGAGGGGGCCTTCATGCATTGGTGCACTTCCTCATACAGCAGTGATATGACACACAAACTTTACCACTACCTCCACAGCAACATAGCAGACAGCTAGGAATGCCATCCAGTCGGTATTTAAATACAATGTTTGTTTAAAAGCTGATGCCATTTTTTTTATCTGGCAACTCATTCTTTGGTATTTCTTATTAGGCCGAAGCAGCCACACGAGCAGCTCCCCAAATTGCAGCCAGCCGATGAGAGTGGCGAGAATGAATTGGTAGACCAGCCCTGAGGTTTGTGCAGGCTGAACTATAGGAGGAGCTGGAGTTGAGCTAGTCAGGGAAGAGTGAGCCAGCTGAGTTCAAATAGTGAAAAGTTCCTTCTGTTGCTTGTTGTTATTAAAATGCTGAAAATTCAATAACATTTTAAAAAATTAAAAAAAGAAAAAAAAGAAATAGTGAAGAGTTAGGGCCGGTGCACACCAAAAGCCTCTAGCAGATCCACAAAACGCTAGAGGTTTTTGAAGCAGATTTTCATAACGATTCTAGGCATGTTTAGAGAGGTTTTCTAAACATGCATAGCATTTTTGGAGTGTTTTTGTGTAGCAGATTTCATATATTATTACAGTAAAGCTGTAACAAAAACACCTGGAAAACCGATCTGATCTAGCGTTTTTCAGAGCAGTTTTCCACTTTCCTATACTTCACATTGAGGCAGAAACACATCTACAAACCGCAAAAATGCTGCAGGAGCCACGTTTACGGTTTGCTAAAAACCTCAAACCGCTGGTGCACACCATCCTATTGAGTTACATTAGCCAAGCATTTTCATAGTACATAGCAAGGAAATGGGCAGCGCTACTTAAAAACAGACTAGTGCCTACCTGCAAAAGAGTGCAAGCCCCACTTGTGGGGTCGAATACACACCGAGCATACACATGACCTTTTTGCACAATTTTTAAGCATTTTCATAGGTGGCAGCGGTTTTGAAAACGCTACCAAAAATGCTTGGTGTGCCCCAGCCCTGCTGGTGCCTAGTGAAAACTGAACAGCTGCATGGAAAGCTAAGGGGGACTCTAGCTTAGGGATAATCAACGAGATGCAAATATTTCCGAGTTGATGCAGGCACAGCGCAACCCCACATGCGACCGCCGTATCGCATCCAGACGCGTGCGGTCTGAAAACATCCGCCCTTGTTGCCATGGTAATTACGAGTGACACCACATCTGGGCAGACGCGGCCAAGGATCAGCGTTGCATCTGCCATTATCGTCATGGTAACCATACCGAGTGGAAACACCTCCTCTAAGCACGCCCACCAATGACAGGGGTTGAGTGCTAGCACATATGTGCTGCCACAGCGGCAATGAATGACACCCAAAAGGGGTTGTCATAGCAACCGGGGCCAGCATCAGCGCTGAATAGCAAAAGCTGTGAGGACCTCAATCTCTGCAAAAAAAAAAAAAAAAGCATAAAAATGCAAAAAAATGGAAATGATTTCTCCACAAAAGCATCCTCCTCAACGAAAAAAATAAGTATATATCATGATATATTCATACATAATCCTGCCGAAATACAACAATAAGTGTCATGGTACTATGAAAAGGATAAATCGCTGCCATAACATGGAAAGCAGAGATAAGTCCAAAGGATACCGCCCATGCAAACTGTCCATGAGGGCCACTCAGGAAAGCTAAAAGAAAAGAGAATCCCCACAACAAGGAAGAGGAGAGTGAATACACTATAAAACAAATAATAATAATCAAAAAACGATGATTAAAAACAACTAGTTGCAAATCAAATGAATATATTACTTGAAATGGTCAATCTCATCTAATATCCAGAAAGAATGGTAACACATTGTTGCTATTGAGGCCCTTCGGAGTTACAGTATTCAATGTGAAGATCCAATAGGTCTCTCTTTGCAATAAGCTTTTTTTCAATCCCCACCTCTGCTAGGGGTGAACACCTGTTCAATAGCCATACCGCGTAGTGAGTGCGAACTATGGTTTGCCTCAACAAAGCAACGGCAGCAGGTTTGCTGACATTAGGTTTCTTGCCCTGTGCCTCAGCCTCTAGTGCCAACTTGATGTCACTACGGTGCTTCTGGAACCTTCTCTTGAATGGTTCTGTGGTCATCCCCACATAGGCAAGACCACAGGGATATTTCAAGAAGTACACGACGTATTCAGAGTCACAATTGAGATACTTGTCTAATGTATGTAATGTACAGCAGGCTTTCTCTTTCATGTGTTTCCCTTGTGTGCAGCTCCCCTGTTTAATGTATTGCTCTCTATTTGTTACCTCCTCTTACATGTGCAACCTAGGACCCCCGTAGCCAACGGCTCCTTAAAGCAGCAGCCACCCTAGACATGGGCCTACTAGCTTATTTTGCCTTTGCAGACCTTTGGCACTAATAAAATGTTGAACGAATCTTGTATGCCAGAGGGAATTGTCCAAATAGATGATAACAACCCCAGCTTAGCCCTTGTCTTTTTGTTCTAGGCATTAGAAAAACAGAAACAGACCAGGGTCTCCGGAGAGTTGCTTCCTGATTTGCTGGCTGGCTGTAAGACTGATTATAGTTCTTGGCCTTGAAAGAGAAGAACTACTGTGCCTGTGCTAAGCAATACATTGCTCCTACTACAGTATATGGCATTCTAAGTGTTTAAATAAGTTTAAATATTTTATAGTGCTTACATATACTGTTCGGAAATATGTGAAAATTGTTTATGCTACAGAAAATTTATAGCAACGCTATAGTTTAAATATTCCTTTATATTTCAACAATCGCATGCACAATTCAAGCATTTGTCTCAGCATGACACTGGATCAGATGACTACATTAAGAAATAAATGAATGTGTCAGCTCCCTTTACGGCATGTTTTCAATAGAATAATAAGTGCTAGCATATATTATGTGGCAACTTGTACCTTACTTTCCAGATACCCTTGTCTTCATTTTTCTTTATTGAGGATATCTAAGTTTTAAAGTGGCTTAGGAGCATTGTCCATAACTAAAGCTGAATACTCACCTGACGATCCAGGAAGATGGATCTCAGCGACGTCCCTGACAATGAGCATTCCCTAATCCATCTTCCTGCGGGCAGGCACATGAGCCATCAGCGGCAGCACACGACAGGCGCGAACGGGAAGTCAAGTAATTGCTGTACTATTCATACAGTGATCTGGGATCTTAAAGATCCGCTGTGACGGTTGTTCTTGTCGCACGTCACCAAATGTCATTTATGTAATTGTGCGCCTTTACCCAAGTTGAAAGGTCATGGAAGTGATCGCTCTTTGCTCAGTTGCCAGTCGTAATAAAAATGGATGGAAAAATTGAGTAGTGGATACGACCCTTAACCACTTCAGCCTTCAGTCGTTTTTCACCTTATGCATCCAAGCAATTTTCACCTCCCATTCATTCGCCAATAACTTTTTCACTACTTATCACAATGAATTGATCTATATCCTTTTTTTCCCGCCACTAATTAGGCTTTCTTTGGGTGGTACATTTTGCTAAGAATTATTTTTTTCTAAATACATTTTAAATGGGAATATTAAGAAAAATTTTAAAAAAATCATTATTTCTCAGTTTTTGGCCATTATAGCTTTAAAATAATACATGCTACCATAATTAAAACCTATGTAGTTTATTTTCCCATTGTCTCGGTTATTACACCATTTAACCATTTCCGCCGCCCGGACGTGAAGCTCACGTCCAGGCGGCAGCTCTGCAGCGCTCCCGCGCTTGGGCGCACTCCCGCCCGCGATCGCGGGCGCGCCCCCGCATCCCCGCTGTGCCGCCCGGTAGCCCTGGGATCAGTGAAAGGGAACATGGTTCCCGATCACCGATCCCTTTCCCCCGCAGAAAAACCGAAGCGCTCACCTGTGAGGCTTCAGTTCTTCTGCCCGGAGAGAGTTCTGCATCGCCCTTGTACTTCCGCTTAGCAGGAAGTACAAGGATGGGGAAAAAAAATGAAGGTGGCCATCTTGTGGCCAAATAGTAAAACTACAGCTACACATATTTTACATCACAATTTACACAGATAACAACATTAAAAATTAACTGTTTATGCCCCACACCAAAATATTCCCCAAATAAAAATTTTAATGGAAAAAAAACAAAAACATTACAATAAAAAAAAAAAAAGACATAAATAGTTACCAAAGGGTCTGAACTCTTTAAATATGCATTTGAAGGGGGTATACTACAAACATTTTTTAAATTATAAGCTTGTAAATAGCGATGAACGCAAAACGGAAACAATGCACCTTTATTTCCAAATAAAATATTGTCGCCATACATTGTGATAGGGACAAAATTTAAATGGTATAATAACCGAGACATACGAGCAAATAAAATACATAGGTTTTAATTATGGTAGCATGGATTATTTTAAAGCTATAAAGGCCGAAAACTGAGAAATAATGAATTTTTTCCATTTTTTTCTTATTAATCCTGTTAAAATGCATTTACGGTAAAGTGGCTCTTAGCCAAATTTACCACCCACAGAAAGCCTAATTAGTGGCGGAAAAAACAAGATATAGATCAATAAATTGTGATAAGTAGTGATAAAGTTATTAGCGAATGAATGGAGGTGAAAATTGCTCCAATGCATAAGGTGAAAAATCCCCGCGGGCTGAAATGGTTAAATTATGTCCCTATCACAATGTATGGCGCCAATATTTTATTTGGAAATAAAGGTGCATTTTTTTCAGTTTTGAGGAGCACGCAGCAGCCTTTTGGACATGACAGTCACGTCCAAAAGGCCAAAATGGTTAAAGAGAAATCGTAACCAAGGATTGAACTTTATTCCAATCAGTAGCTGATATCCCCTTTCCCATGAGAAATCATTACCTTTTCTCGATTAGATCATCAGGGTACTTTGAATGGCTAATTCTGTGGTGAAACCCCTCCCACAGTGTGATGTCATGACCATGATCTGGACATCACACTGTGGGAGACTTGGTGCACTGTGGGAAATAACAGCTGTTTCCAACTGCCAAAAAAGCAAGCAGCATCTCCTTCCACAGATGACATCACCTGCCAGCAGAAAATATGTCACCATGTGATAAATGTCAGAAAAGGAAATATTTTACTATGGGCAAATATTGACTAAGTCATTTATAAAGAATTATTGTAAACATTAAGCACTTTTTTTCATTATGTTCTTTTCACTGAAGTTCCTCTTTAAGTCCTTGCATTTACTCCTAATTCATTACATACATGTATTTAGTATTAAAGAGAACCCGAGGCGGGGTTCTGGGAATTAAATCCCCATACAGAGGCTGGGTCTGTCTATAGAGCCCAGCCTCTGTTGCTATATAGATCGCCCCTAATCGCCCCCTGCACTCTACAATACTCCATAAATAACAGCCGCGATGTGCGCGCTGTGTTTACCTGTGTTTACCTTGTTACTGCTCCTGACAGTGGATCAACGAAAGGTACCTTTTACCTGGTCTGTCACCAGGCTCTGTCTTCCTCAACACTGCAACCCATCATCCTGCAGCAGGATCTCTCCGTAGGCTCCCCATGCCTGTCATATGATATATGCATTGTATATGATATATGAGTTATGCTAACTGCACAAAACAAATTAACTAGAGACATTAGACTAGATACACCACAAATCAGTGATATTAGGCTGGAGTAGTAGTTTGGACCAGAGCTTTTAGTCAGTGGATCTTTGGATTTCTGCCCTGAGCATTCTTAATGGAGGAGATGAAACGCAGATCGGAACTGGCTCATGTTGTTGCTGTTTTTCAGCTAAAATTGGACAGCGCTTTTCCCCTAGGAAATATCAATCGTCATTTTCTGTTAAATCCAGCTGGTTCTAATGGCAAACAAACGCTCTTTCCCCTTTGAAAATAGACAAGTGCATACAGTGATTGGAGTCAGATTTACCTTTTACAGTGTAGGAGATATAAAGCATCTTGCAGAAAACCTCCCGTAACAGGGCATCCCTTCAGTATTTTCCAGTATTTTGCAGATCTAATGTTAAAGCAAACTGAAAAGCAAAAATAAACTTGTGAGATAAGGAATTGTATGTATAGTATAGCTAAGAAATAGAACACGAGTAGCAAAGAAGAGTCTCACATTGTTTTCCAGTATAGGAAGAGTTAAGAAACGTCAGTTGTTATCTCTGAGCTCTTCCACCCAACTTGGGTCATTTTCTGAAGCACTTACACATCAAAGAAACAGAGAGAGAGACAGGTTTAGATAAGGGTTTACTGCAGGAAAGTTCAAAGGGTCATTTGCTCTGCTCTGTGTTATAGTTTAGTGAGTGTGGTTTGTAAACTGCCAATATGACAGAATGATGCAATGTTATAAAAAACAAAAGCTATATAACTGAAAATAAAAATATGAAACTCTTTTCTTTGCTACTAGTGTTCTATTTCTTATCTGTAATTCATTATATCGTGTTTTTTTTAATTTTTATTATTTTTGCTACAGGATTGCTTTAAAGGAGAACTGAACTGAGAGGTATATGGAGGCTAACATATTTATTTCCTTTTAAGCAATACCAGTTGCCTGGCATCCTGCTGATCTTTCATGCCTCAGTAGTGTCTGAATCACACACCTGAAGCAAGCATGTGTTAAATGCAATCACATTTAAAGAGGAACTGTAGTAAAAATACCGTAATGAATAAAGTCGCTTATTTGTTTTAAAATGTTTATTTATAAATGATTTAGTCAGTGTTTGCCCATTGTAAAATCTTGCCTCTACCTATTCATTTACACTCTGAATTTTATCACAAATGGCAACATCTTTAGTCCTACCAGGTGATCTGTATGGAATGTTCATTTACTTAGAATTCTACTGTATGTACAGAGGGGAGATACTACTGGCTTGGCAGTTGGAAACAGCTGTTATCTCCCAAAATGCAATGCGGTCCACAGACAGCAAACTGTTAGGGCCATGGCCCTGACATCACACTGTGGAAGGGTTTTCCCCACAATTTCAGCCATACAGATGTTTGTGATGATCTTTTCAAGAAAAGGTAAAGATTTCTCATAGGAAGGGGGTATCGGCTACTGATTAGGATGAAGTTCAGTCCTGGGTTTAAGTTCCACTTTAAGTGAAACATCTGATTTGTATGCGTATTTGGGGTCTATGACTAAAAGTATTAGAGGCAGAGGATCAGCAGAACAGCAAAGCAAATTGCATTGTTTAAAAGGAAATAAATATGGAAGCCTCCACATCACTCTCACTTCAGTTGTTCTTTAACCATGTAGATTTAAGTCTGCTAGCTCTTTGTCTTATTGTTTTCATGTATTGTTTTGGATCCGGTCCTGCCGCCTTCTTCCCAGTTTTAATGGCAGAAATCACATTGCATGCTAAATTGGTGGCCTAAAATGCTTTAAAACATCTTGCATGTGTAAACATCAATCAGGTAGTGTAATCAGTGTACTGCTTCACACTGACCGACCAAACTCACTGTGTAACTCACCGCACACAGCTGTTTGAGTAGTGACGGCCATGCTGGACTGGTACACACCATGACGAGAGTGCAGGTGATGGCGGCTTTCTAGCCCATATGGTCGCCGGGCTAAGGTAGCTCAATGACAGAACAGTGACTGTCCAGCTAATTGAATTTGGCCTGTCCACAATGAAGCAACCACCTTATTATCTTGGGTGTGCCTCCCCCCCCCCCCCCCCCCGAGACACTCATATATCGGTCATTGCTTCATTGTGATACGCAAGCCCCTTCACCGCGGCAAGGTAACGATCACGAAGGGGAATTGGCACATGTACATGCCTTTTGTTTTGTTGTTGCAGCTGCAGTGCAGCCAGAAAAATTAGGCAGGCATGTACACGCACCAGAAAAATTCAGGAATCCGCCTGGAGTCCTGGACCCTGTTGGTGGTGGCGGAGAAGGCAGTCAAGCGGCCTGCAGGCAGAGATGCTGTGTGTGAGGACTGACTTAGTCTTCGAGCAGGCCTGACCGTGGTTTGCAGACCACGTAGTCAGATGGACCCTTGACCCAACGCTGTGTACCAGAGATGACACCACTTGCCTTTCAACATCACGGTACAGTTTGGGTATCACCTTTTTTGAGAAATAATTGTGGCCTGGTATCTTCCACTGCGGTGTGTGGCTTTGCTTTTGTGTGCTGCTTTTCCTCAGGTGGTCATCCTGAGGAGGAAGATATGTCACGGTTCCATGCGGAAGCTGAGGAAGATGAGGTGTTCTGTGTTAAATAGTCAACTATGTCCTGAAAATCTTGGGGGTTGATGGTACACGCCTTCTGAACACTGTACTTTGGTCCAGGGCCGCACAATATCACGACAGCACGACCTCGAACAGACCTGCTGGGTGGCCTGCCTCTGCCTGTTTTGGCCATATTGGGGGGGATGAAGTGAAAGGTATGCACTGACTTGACTGAGGGAATAGACCATCTCTCCCACTGCCCGCACAGACTGTCTGGGGCCTCAGATACCGACACGCAGGGTGTTTATTTCATGCACACAGAGCTACACCATCTGCCTCTCAAACGGGACATTCCAGCACATCAGCTTTGCACCTTCTGTGGATACCCACATACAGCAACATTGTGGCAATCTGGTATAGTATGGCTATTGCTCACTGTGGAACTGTTGCATACGTTCGTAGGTCGCCGTGCCTAATCCCAATTAAGTTGGAAATACTGTGCTTGGATACCCCTGCTCTCATTTCTGCATGAATCCCTGTTGCTTATTAATCCTATTTGGATAGTCACAGTATCGGCTGTAACTACACTGAACTCAATAAACTCTGCCATGCACTCCCCCCCCCCCCCCCCCCCCCCCGATTCTGATTCTGATTCTGGATTCTGACATTACTAACTCTGGCTTCTATATCTCTTTGCTATATGAACTAATTTTTTTTGCTGGCTATGATTTTCTGATGACAGAACTTATACAAGCCTTTCTTATGGGCCCTAGATCAAATAGGTGATCAATCAGGTGTGCGAATGCTGGTGTATGTTATGGGCTATTGCATGGTGGGATGGCCGCTGCACATGGGGTCCTGTTGTTTTTAAGAATCTTGTTTGTGTATTTTTGAGATGAATAAAGTGACAGTTTTGATACTTTTATAAATTAACGTATTATGTGAGTTATTGATGCAGACACTTCACTACTTTTGTCTCCTTACCAATACGTGCTTTCATGTATGTAACAGAAGAAATCCTGACATTTTCAGGAATGGGTTATGGGAGTCGATGTACGAACCAGTGGTAAAATTGCTGTGCACAGGCAATTATGTAGCTAATGTAGTTACTATAGAAATACGCTTCATGTAAGTAGTTTACTGTGCGCTATTATAGCTAAGTGAGTGTTAACCAGGTAATACGTAGTGCGCTAACTGCGTAACGTGTGGTAGGTAGCTGCTGTGAGTACCAGTAAAATCGCAGTGTGCTGAATGCCATTTTTGGATGTTAAATAAAGAAAGGCTTTTTTTATGCAATTCTTTGCAAGGAGATATGTAGTATGGCTCATATATCTATACTGATTTTATTGTGGTTGATTCACAAAGCCGTGCTAACTCATAGCCATGTGAACGCGCGCAAACGTTTGTTATAGCGCACGTAAAGTTTTATGCACGGTAAACTTTGTGAATCAACCCCGTTGTGTGCTAATATTTACCTTTTATTTCACTATATGATTACTTTGGCCATATATTTTCCTCTTCCTTCCCTGCATTAGATCAGTTGTGATTGTCTTCTGTGAAAATCTAGAATTAGCACAGGTGTCCCCCAACATTGTTGGCCTGGGACTGGTGTGTGGTTTAGGTTATGTAGGTCTCTTGGCCATCAACCTGGCCTTGGATGAGGAGAGAAAGGGTGAGATGCAGAAGTAACAACACAAAATTGATTCAGCACTCAGTTTAGCAACATTACTACTGTGAGAGGATCTCTCCAATGCCCCTGGGAGGCTCCGTTGTCAGGGGTGTACAAGCAATCTGAATGAGAAAAGGAGCACTCTATGGTGCATGAAATACAAAGTTTAATATACATTAAAAAAGGAATGCACTTACAAAATGAGAGTGAATAAATTGCTTATCAATCAGATCTCTATGAAGTGTACTCCATTTCTGAACACTGTTCCTCTCAGCATCGTGGCCAGCAGTGGCGGAGCAATAGGGGTTGCAGAGGTAGCGACCACATCGGGACCACATCGGGGCTCTCCCTCAACCAAGGTATTAGCTGTTTATTGGTCCTGTGGTGGTAATAATCACTTCTATAGATGTTTTGGATAGTAGTAATAATTAACAAACTGTTCCCCATCCCCTTCTTGCACCTCTAATACTGTGAATGACCTTGGCAGGTTTTGATGCGCTGTATCAATTGTTATATATCAAGTGCTTGGGGGGCCCAATGTAAAACTTACACCAGGGCCCACAGCTCCTTAGCTACACCACTGGTGGCCAGCAGTGCACAGCAACTCCGAAGGAAGGCGTAGCAATGACAAAACGCATAATGACATTGGAGGCACGTAGGACCTAGGACCCGCCCACCCTGCCGAAACCCGGAAGTCCTGTCCATTCGGACACCAGTGTTGCTGGCCACGGCGCTGAGAGAGAAGGAGTACCACACAGTGTTCTGAAACAAAGCCCACTCCATAGAGCCCTGTTTGATAATTGATTTGTTCACCAGTATTTTGTAAGTGCATTACTTTTTTACACTTTGGATTTTGTGCACCATAGAATGCTCCTTTTCTCATTCAGATTGCTTGGGATGCTCAAGTGTTAAAGGCAAGGCAGGCTTTGGTCAGGGAGGAACAAAGCTAAGTTATTAGGGTTGTTACCGTCCTCAGAGTTCTTTCTGCAGACACTGATGGCAGCTGTTTCTTAATAAAAAAAAAATAGTATTATGAAGATTTTTTCCTTTATTTCGTGGTGGGTAGATATATTTGGGCTTTTAGGATTTCCTAACACTCCTTGCAACATGAAACCCAGATGTAACTGTTCAATCACATGTATCTGCAGTTATCACCCACTTTTCTCTGACACCCGGACCATTTTTGTAACAGAACACTACAGGTCTGATAGAAAGCAATGGATAAGGAATTTCAGGGAGGTGTAACTTACTTTCTATTCATAAAAACTTTTAAAAGAACACTTAAAGTCAATGTAGTGCTTTCACTAGAGTTGTGTACTCTGTTTGGACACTGCAGGATAAGTTGTAAGTGGGGTGTATGCACTCTATGAAAGGCGTACGTTAAAAAGGGGCGCTGGGAAAAAAGGGCGCGGGGTTTTAAACGATAAACATAGATAACATTTAAAAATATAATGTACTATATTTCGTTTAAAAATAATGTTTTATAAAGTTATAAATCATTAAATAATGTGCATGAAATCGGCAATTGTGAAAACGTTAATGTTCCATTTAAAAAGTGAAATGTATAATAACGTTTAAAAAAAAATTAGTAAGTAACCCTTCCTGTACCTACCCCTAACCCCTAGACCCCCGTATTGGTGCCTAAACCTAAGACCCCACTGGTGGTGCCTAAACCTAAGACCCCCCTGGTGGTGCCTGAACCTAAGACTCCCCTGATGGTGCCTGAACCTAAGACTCCCCTGATGGTGCCTAAACCTAAGACCCCCCCTGGTGGTGCCTAAACCTAAGACCCTCCTTAATGATCACTGTATTGTGTGTAGAATGATGTTTTAGAAACAGTAAGGGATAAAATATATTACAATTTACGTTACGTACTGATCGCTTTATTTTGTGAATAATAATGTTTTACAAACAGTAAGGGATAACATTTAAAATAATGTTTTATTGAAATAGGAAACGTAAATCATCACAAGCAGTTATAAAACATCAAAAATCTTCGGGCGCCATTGGAAAACGTTATTATTCTCGGGCGCCCTTTTTTCCTGTTCGGCGCCCAGTAAACGATATTTATTATGGGAGTGAATGGTGGCGCCCGATTTGTACACTAGCCTCCTGCGCCCTTTTTTACTGTTACCCTATGAAAGAGCATGCTGCCTGTGGAAAGTGGCTCTCATGTAGAATAATGAAGACAGTATGAGTAGCCAAACTGCCAGCAGCCTTTCAGCTAAAAAAGAAAAACAAAACGAAAACCAAAGCCCAAAGCAACAGCCTAAAACCTAGAATGGAGATCTGCTAAGCAACATAGCTATTATAGCACAGCAATGTAGATCAAAGGAATGAGGGAGCCCAGAGCCCATGCTGGCTCTTACGACCATTGCGTACAGGCCACATGTTATTGCTAAACTATATTCATGGCACCAGAGCACAGAATGGGTTTATAGCTGGAAAATAATGATTGTATATGATAGATCGACTCAGCAATAAAACTTGTTACATGCCTTGTTCCCTGCATTTAAAGTGGGGGCAAGAATACTCCTGGGAACATCATTTGTAAAGTAAATGGATCTATAAATACACAGCAGTCTCAGAGTGTGCTATCTGGGCTGCTTCCATGAATGAGAGTTTGTCTCTTGATAAGGATAAAACATGCTCTGACAATATTACAGAACATTTTTCAGTCTGACTGCAGCAAATAAATGTTTATTGCACAAATGTGTCTGCGGTACGTCTTTTAACTGGAACTGATGGCATTATTAATTTGGGTGCTAGAGCTCACATATTTTCTGTGGATAGGGTGTTAATCTGGACTCTGGTCTTCACCTATTAGCCCTCAAAGCTTGGATTCTGCCCTGAGGTGCAGAATAAGATGAATGATCACTATCAGGGTTAGGCTTTATTTGTACGAGTTTTGATTTATGGGAAAAGTAAATAATTTGGTGGAGATGGACTTTAAATTTGCTTGAAGTGCAACATACTGTAATTAACTTTGAATCAGAGTTGTAATGAGTGGACATATCAATATTTAGTCCCCTTCAATACATAGTGCATGCCATCCATGAACACCGAGACATAGGATGCCACAGAAGCTCAGATGTAGAACCTGCAGGAGACCTGGTCAGCGTGACACTTGGAAATACCAAGCACTACTGCAGGGTCCTCTGGACAGTAATGTACCACTTTGCAGTGGAGGAAGAACTCGATACCATTTATTCAGAGTATTCTGGAGAGACATTGTGGTACACTGGAACAGACTGCCAACACCACTTATAACTCTCACCTACTAACACTTGGCCAGTGTGAACAGATGCCACCAACCAGTGTAACATCCACTCTGACTCTCGCCACCCATTGTAATAGTCACGCTTGATCCTTTCTCGAATCCTACAATGTCTGGTAGTCATGTATACCTTTGCTCTCAAGACTGCACCTTGCGGCCTTGCTGCTTGGATATCAGGCAGGACAGAGTTAACTGGGAGCACAGGTTAATTGGACTGACAGGCCAAAGAGGGTGCTAGGGAGTAGGTTACACTTTTAAGAGCGACATAATCAAAAAACGTGGCATCAAAAAATGTTCTAGGTAGCATTGTGAAAGAGGCTGATAAAGGTTTAGACCTTCTTATCACCAGAAAATTGGTTTGGATGGGGCTCCCTGTGCTCAGGTATTGTGTCAGACATGGGGAGAAGAAGGGGGGGGGGGGGGGAGAGTAGTTGAAGAAGCTGGAGCTTGAAATATGGGCTGACTTTGAAGGTGATTCTCTAACTGGGAGCAGTCCAGCTGAACTTATTGGAAGAGAGTCGAAAACGCAATGATCTGCAGGTGAAGTATTTGTATGGTAGAACCTTCCCCATCAGGGTCCATGTTGGCTGGATGCTTCTATCAGGGCTCAGTTGATCTTAGAACTGACAGATGATGTGGGTCTTTCTTGGTGTGCGGGACTCAAATTACTACTGATTTTCACTGGAGCCTTCCTGATAGGGGCCATAGGCCACTATCCTTGCAGGGAGCAAGTGGTTACAAAGTCACAACCCTTGCTTTAGCCCTACCAGTGGCCAAGAGAACAGGAGGGCAAACCCTGCCATTTGGAGAGGGCAAGGCTGGGATCTAAATGAGGGAAAGATAATTGACAGGGCTAGGACAGAGTGTAGGCTGAGGTAGGCAGGACAGTAGTGATGGTAACTTGCTGGGGTTGAGACTAGATTAACAAGCTGGTAGAACAGGTTCAAGAATTACAGATAGCAGACTAGATTGACTGACAGGCAGGATATGGAGAGGCTTGACTCCACTGATAGGACGAGACTTGGTTGAAAGAACCAGATATTTTGAGCAAGCAGGACAGGTTAATTGAACCAACTGGTGGCACTGCCAGCGGTAAATCTCGGAGGGTGAAGAGGACAGGGGAAGCCTCATTAGGATCCAGAGACTTTCCTGTCCCGTAGTAAGTAACCCCTGGGGCTTTTTTTGTTTTTATTTTTTTTCAGATTTGCTTTAAAGGATACCCGAAGTGACATGTGACATGATGAGATAGACATGGGTATGTATAGTGCCAAGCACACTAATAACTATGCTGGGTTCCTTTTTTTCTTTCTCTGCCTGAAAGAGTTAAATATCAGGTATGTAAGTGGCTGACTCAGACAGGAAGTGACTACAGTGTGACCCTCACTGATAAGAAATTCCAACTATAAAACACTTTCCTAGCAGAAAATGGCTTCTGAGAGCAGGAAAGAAATAAAAAGCGCCAATAGTTCATAGATTTTAGCTCTGGCATATTTCAATGCATGTGTCATTGAGCAAAAACAATAAAACAGTTACAACTTTAACCACTTTACCACTGACGGGTTTTACCCCTTGAACACCAGAGCAATTTTCACCTTTCAGCGCTCCTTCCATTCATTCGTCTATAACTTTATTATTACTTATCGCAATGAAATGAACTATATCTTGTTTTTTTCGCAACCAATTAGGCTTTCTTTAGGTGGGACATTATGCCAAGAATTATTTTATTCTAAATGTGTTTTAATGGGAAAATAGGAAAAAATGTGGGAAAAAATTATTATTTTTCAGTTTTCGGCCATTATAGTTTGTAAATAATGCATGCTACTGTAATTAAAACCCATGAAATGTATTTGCCCATTTGTCCTGGTTATAAAACCATTTAAATTATGTCCCTATCACAGTGTTTGGCGCCAATATTTTATTTGGAAATAAAGGTGCATTTTTTTCAGTTTTGCATCCATCCCTAATTACAAGCCTGTAGTTTATAAAGTAACAGTGTTATACCCTCTTGACATAAATATTTAAAAAGTTCAGTCCCTAAGGTAACTATTTATGTTTTTTTTTATTGTATTTTTTTTTTTAATTACAAAAAAAAATAAATTGGGGAGTGTGGGAGGTAATGAGTTAATGTATTGTGTAAAACTAATGTATTTGTATATGTAAAATGCTTTAGGGTGTAGTTTTACTATTTGGCCACAAGATAGCCACAGTGAGTTTGTGTTCATGCTACCTGTAAGCGTCCTGAAGGATGCTTACAGGAAGCACTATGAGGCTGGGAAAATCACAATGATCGCGCTGTTTCTCATAGAAGCAGCATATCATTCTGGGGGTTTAGATCAACGAACGGAATGGATTTTCCCGTTCATCGATCTCCATGCGAGCGGGCGGCGGCGTGCACGGCAGGAGCGCGGACAGCGGCGGTAGCGTGGGAGGTACGGATTTCTCCATCCCTTGGTTTTATAAGGGTGGAAAAAGGGACGGATAAATCCGTACCGCGGGGGGTAAAGTGGTTAAAAGTAGATTTAAACATAAAATAAAACTGTGGAATATCTTAAAAAGTTATTTTTAGGAGAAGGAAGATAGATACAATTGTTTATTTCATTAGTTTATTTTCGCTTGGGGTGTCCTTTAAGTAATCTAAAAAAGGTTTTTGTTTTAAATATGAAGCCAGCACTATCTTAAACTGGAGGGATAACAACCCTATCTTCTTTGTCAGCTTGATCTACTGTCTGAACTTACCTGAATCGCTCCAAAAATGCTGCAGCATTTTTGCGATCGCTCTGCAACGCTGCAGTGGAACAACCCGCATTGGTTACCTCTGCTGCAGCGCTTTTCTGAAAGCACTGCTAGTGGCCCTTAGGCCTTAAATGACAAATCCAAGCAAATAAAAGATCTTCTTACCTGGTGCTTCCTCCTGCCCCATCTGATGCTTTCCGCAGCACCGGTGTCCCCTTATCCTCTCCATTGCAGATGCCGACCGCGCCAGGTTGGCATCTACTGTGCCTGCGTGAACGCACAGCCGCGCTGCTCGCAATTGCGCTTCTGTAGCCAGGAATTTTCTGCACCTGGGCAGCTCCAGGCTATGTTAACACGATCGCGAACGACAGAGCGGTGCGCTCGTGCAGGTGCAGTAGCTGCCGACTTGGTAAGGTCAGCATCGGAGGGGATCCCGGGACATTGGAGCTGCTGCGAGGGGCAGATAGGTCTCCAGGAGCTGGAGGAAGTAGAGGGGTTTTTTTTGTGTTTTTTTTTTGCTCGGACCTGTCCTATGAGCCTTGAACACACTTTTAATTTTTATTGGCCAATGATTGCCCATTTTTACTACCTCCATGTAATTTGAGGGCTAACAGATTTTGAATACTATGAACAGATTGTGTAGTAGGTGAACCCTCATGCTATATGGATGTGGTAAAATTGACCTATCAAAATTGAAGGTGTGTACCAGGATTTAGACTTTTGAAAGAGTGGTCACTGCCTTCTGACCTGGAGACTTCATTGTGGAAATATTTTATTATTGTGGAAACATTGTCTGTCATAAACACTAGCAATTTTAATAGTGATTTTTGTACTTTAAGGACAACTGTAGTGGGAAGAATATGGAGGCTGCTATATTTATTTCCTTTTAAACAATGCCAGTTGCCTGGCTGTCCTGCTGATCTGTTTGGATGCAGTAGTGTCTGAATAACACCAGCATGACAGCATGATACTAGCATGCTACTAATCTTGTCTGATCTGACAATGAATGAGCCCAAAAGAACAAATGAAGTGAGAGGCATATGAAGGCTGCCATATTTATGTCCTTGGGGCTCATTCAAATCAGTAAATTCATATAAAAACACATGCGTTTGTCAGGGTGTTTTTTACATTACATTGTGCGTTTCCATGCATTTCCATGCGTTTTTATGCCTTTTACTGCATTGTCAATCCACTGTGAGGCCTGGAACCCACTAGAGTGTTTTTTCTTTTCTTTGAGAGTTTAGGGAGCACTTTCAATTGCTAGCTACAGTGGCTTGCAAAAGTATTCGGCCCCCTTGAAGTTTTCCACATTTTGTCACATTACTGCCACAAACATGAATCAATTGTATTGGAATTCCACATGAAAGACCAATACAAAGTGGTGTACACGTGAGAAGTGGAACGAAAATCATACGTGATTCCAAACATTTTTTATAAATCAATAACTGCAAAGTGGGGTGTGCGTAATTATTCAGCCCCCTTTGGTCTGAGTGCAGTCAGTTGCCCATAGACATTGCCTGATGAGTGCTAATGACTAAATAGAGTGCACCTGTGTGTAATGTAATGTCAGTACAAATACAGCTGCTCTGTGGCGACCTCAAAGATTGTCTAAGAGAATATTGGGAGCAACAACACCATGAAGTCCAAAGAACACACCAGACAGGTCAGAGATAAAGTTATTGAGAAATTTAAAGCAGGCTTAGGCTACAAAAAGATTTCCAAAGCCTTGAACATCCCACAGAGCACTGTTCAAACGATCATTCGGAAATGGAGTATGGCACAACAGTAAACCTACCAAGACAAGGCCGTCCACCTAAACTCACAGGCAGAACAAGGAGAACGCTGATCAGAAATGCAGTCAAGAGGCCCATGGTGACTCTGGACGAACTGCAGAGATCTACAGCTCAGGTGGGGGAATCTGTCCATAGGACAACTATTAGTCGTGCACTGCACACAATTGGCCTTTATGGAAGAGTGGCAAGAAGAAAGCCATTGTAAACAGAAAAGCATAAGAAGTCCAGTTTGCAGTTTGCCACAAGTCATGTGGGGGACACAGCAAACATGAAAAAGAAGGTGCTCTGGTCAGATGAGACCAAAATGGAGCTTTTTGGCCAAAATGCAAAACGCTGTGTATGGCAGAAAACTAACACTGCACATCCCCACTGTCAAATATGGTGGTGGCAGTATCATGCTCTGGGGGTGCGTCTCTTCAGCAGGGACAGGGAAGCTGGTCATAGTTGATGGGAAGATGGATGGAACCAAATACAGGGCAATCTTGAAAGAAAACCTCTTGGAGTCTGCAAAAGGTCGGAGGTTCACCTTTCAGCAGGACAACGACCCTAAACATAAAGCCAGGGCAACAATGGAATGGTTTAAAACAAAACATATCTGTGTTAGAATGGCCCAGTCAAAGTCCAGATCTAAATCCAATCGCAAATCTGTGGCAAGATCTGAAAACTACTGTTCACAAACGCTGTCTATCTAATCTGACTGAGTTGGAGCTGTTTTGCAAAGAAGAATGGGCAAGGATTTCAGTCTCTAGTTGTGCAAAGCTGGTAGAGACATACCCTAAAAGACTGGCAGCTGTAATTGCAGCAAAAGGTGGTTCTACAAAGTATTGACTCAGGGGGCCGAATAATTACGCACACACCACTTTGCAGTTATTTATTTGTAAAAAATGTTTGGAATCATGTATGATTTTCGTTCCACTTCTCACGTGTACACCAATTTGTATTGGTCCTTCACGTGGAATTCCAATAAAATTGATTCATGTTTGTGGCAGTAATGTGACAAAATGTGGAAAACTTCAAGGGGGCCGAATACTTTTGCAAGCCTCTGTATTTCACTAAATGCTCTGCCAATGTAATTTGATGTGACAGATTCTACTAGTACATGCAGCATTTTGGGAGCATTTTCATTGAAATCGCTCCCGAAATCGCTTGCAAAACGCTATCACAAATCACTAGCGATTGCGATAGCGTTTTGTGCTTTCTAGTGGGTTCCAGGCCTGAGCCCTGAAGTGACATAGATGGAAAGGAAACCAGCTGATTCAGCTGGGCTTATCTGCATGATCCATTCGCTGAAACGCACGCAGCATACATTACAACACGGTGCCTATAAAGTATTATGCGCTGACGATGCGGTGCGCATCTTGGCACCGGTAGCTGGGAACACACGTTTTTTACAAAAGCCGGATGAAAAAATTATGAAACGTGATCTAGAGAACTGGCATAAAACTAGGACCAATCTGGAGCTACATGCAGCCACTTTAGCTGAGTATCACCAGCAGAAAATTCCACGCTCAGTTAGAGCCCAAGTTGCACCACTAATGTTTCCCAGAGATAACATTTCTTGTGGGGTCTGGGAGAGGATATGGAACAAGGCCTCCTTTGACGCAATGTTGCACACAGTTGCTTGCATACAACAAGAGCTATCAGTCTTGGGTGCAAAGATTAATACAATGGAGAAGGAATTAAATAAAGTGTTATCACCAACTGCTGGACAGAAATACTTTGATGATTTGAAGGATAAATTGGCTGTTTTCCGTACAGGAGTGGAGGATACTAAGAGGTCCAAATAGCATTGCGACCTGATGGACTATACTAATGGGTACGTGTATACTTGGCAGAAGAAGGGATTTAATCCCAGACGGAGGGGTAGAAACCCTTTTTTAAGAAAAGAAAGAAACCCTGGCAAGCACCTCCGGATTCTGAGGTTGGTTCCTCAGATGTTTTAACTACCTCCAGGGACAGCTCCCCAGTGTCCTCACACGACACAGAAGGAGAGGAGGGAGGAAGTACAAACACAAAAAACCAAGACTAAGAGGAACAAGGCTCCAAACAACAAAATGAACCTCCGCCAACAAACCCAGAAGAATATCTAGTTGTCCGTTTATCAGATTATTAGCCTCACGGTGTATGAGACCAGAGTGTTAAAGCCATGGACTGGGTTTTTGTCCAAATTATGGGCCCGATTTTTTTCAGATAGATCTTGACTTGTGTAGATTCTTTTAGAAGTGTCAGATTAACACAGTATTTTACTTGTGTACCAAGATGGCCAGGATCCCATACAACTGAAGAGATTAATGAACTCTCTTTAAAGCCGTTAGGCTTACGGAATAAAAGTAATTTTAACCCTCCGAGCCATCCTACCATTGATCTATTCACTTCTAAAGTCAAAGAGGACATACAACAGTTGGAAGAAAAGTGCTTGAAGAATTCCCCTCGGATAACCTCGAATCTTTCTAGTGGGGAAAGGGAAGCATTGAAGACACTACAAGGAAACGATCATATTGTAATCCGCACTGCGGATAAGGGCGGAGCAATAGTCGTTTTGAACAGTGAGCGCTTGGAAATGTTACAGCAATTAAAAAATGAGAAGGTGTATGCTAAATTAGATATGGATCCCTTATTCAAAATCCAGGGTTTAATCAGGAAAGTAGTTGATGATGCTCTGACTAAGGGCATCATTGACGAAGAATGTAGTAGATTCCTCATCAAACAACACCCTGTTACCCCCATTCTTTACAGGTTACCAAAAATCCACAAGAGTCTCGAGGCACCCACGAGGAGACTGATTGTCTCTGGGGTTGACTCCGTTTTTGTACCGTTGGCCGAGTTTGTTGATAGGATCCTTCAGCCTCTGGTTTACTCACTGGATTCTTATCTACATGACACGAACATGTTTATCGAGAAATTAAAATCTTTACCTGCATTAGAACCAGCTTGTTTATTGGTTACGTTGGATGTTGAGAGCCTCTACACCTCCATCCCACATGATGGGGGTGTAGAGGCTGTTGATTGGTTTTTGATGGTTTATTCGGATTTGACCAATCCTCAGAGGAAATTTGTGATTTCGCTCCTACAGATTATCCTAAATGAGAATTATTTTCTCTTTGAAGGTCGATTCTATGCGTAGCACAGGGGAACAGCTATGGGTTCGAATGTGGCCCCGTCCTATGCAAATTTATTTATGGGACAATGTGAGGAGAGCTTTATCTATACTAATGTCCTTTTTCAACAACATACAAAATGCTAGTTTCGATATATAGATGACATTTTTTGCATATGGGCGGGGCCACGTTCGTCTTTGGATGCTTCATTAACGACCTGAGACATAAGTGTCCTTTGATTACCCTTATGGCCCATGTGGGGACTGTGGAGGTCCCCTTTCTTGACACTATGGTGTACAGGTCTGGGGAGTGTCTGCTTACAGACTTGTACACCAAACCCACCGATCGCAACTCGATTTTGGAATTTAATAGTTTCCATCCAAAGCATATAAAAGACTATATCTCCCTTGGATAGGTGATGAGGGTTGAGAGAATTGTGGCAGACCCCATTATATGCAATCAGAGGGTGGAACAGGTGCGAGACAGGTTTTTAAAAAGAGGGTATCTTGATAGACTTCTAGAAAAGAAAAATTACCGGGGTATCAAGAGGAATAGTGGGCCCAGAATTCCATTTGTGAGTACTTATAATAGTCAGAGCCAACAAATTGGCCATATCATACAGAAACATTGGAGGATTCTAACTGATTCCCACAGGTACAGGAGTTCAGCTACCCACCCCTGATGTCTTTCCGCAGGCCACCTACCATCAGGGACAAAGTTGTCTATACATATGATGGGGATGAAACAGCCAGTGGTAGAAACGGGACTTACCCGTGTCTACACTGTCATATGTGCAACTGCATAACAAAGGTGACACATTCACTCATCCCTCTAGTGGACTAGAGATGACCCGAACCTCCGATTTTAGATTCGCGAACTTCCGCAAAAGGTTTGGGTCGCGCGAACTTTCGCGAACCGCAATAGACTTCAATGGGGAGGCGAGCTTTGAAAACTAGAAACATTTATGCTGGCCACAAAAGTGATGGAAAAGATGCTTCAAGGGGTCTAACACCTGGAGGGGGGCATGGATGAGTGGGATAGACGCCAAAAGTCCCGGGGAAAAATCTGGATTTGACGCAAAGCAGCGTTTTAAGGGCAGAAATCACATTGAATGCTAAATTGCAGGATTAAAGTGCTTTCAAAGATCTTGCATGTAAATACATCAAGCAGGGAGTGTAATTAGAGTACTGCTTCACACTGACACATCAAACTCACTGTGTAACGCACCGCAAACAGCTGTTTGCGTAGTGACGGCCGTGCTGGACTGGTGCACACCATGGCGAGAGTGCAGGCCATGGCGGTGTTCAAGCCCATATGGTTGCCGGGCTGTGGTAGCTCAATGATAGAACAACAGTGACTGTCCAGCTGATCAAATTTGGTCTGTCCACAATGAAGCAACGACCTTATTATCTTCTTGTATGCTTACACAGAGAATTGAATGTGTGCATTAAACACCAAGTGAACACCTGACATATCTGGCTTTGCAAATTTGGCCTAATTGGCTATTCATGAGGCAATGCTCATGCAAATATGCATTTGCTTTCGCATGCCAAATTATGCAGGGTCAAAAACCAATACCGCAAAGCGGTTGCCCTGCGGGAATTAGTTCATGCTACATTAGCACTATCCAGGAGCACCACGGGGAGGCTTCCCAATGCCCCCATACAACCGGGGGAACAGCGGAGTCCCAGGCGCTCTCACTGCCTGGGAGCCACAGCGGCATCCCGGAGGGGGAGGCTGTGTGTGCAGGCGACCCCCACCAAGCGTGGCCAGCGCCGGGGAGAGCTGTCCGCACCCACCTCCCAAAATTAAAAACAGCCACTTACCTTAACGTCCATTGCGTTCTGCTGCTGAGCATGACTTGGGTGCAACACATAAGAAAGGAGTGAAGCATGGGTCACCCCAAGCTTGTAGAGCTCGGGGTTGGCTCACACGCAGCACTCCAAAGGGGGGGGAGGACGGGCGCAGACAGCTCACTCCAGGGCTTACACCACCTAGAGCAAGCCATCCACCACCACCCTCCAAAGGGTAGATAGAAATGAAATGCTTACACAGAGAATTGAATGTGTGCATTAAACACCAAGTGAACACCTGACATATCTGGCTTTGCAAATTTGGCCTAATTGGCTAATCATGAGGCAATGCTCATGCAAATATGCATTTGCTTTCGCATGCTAAATTATGCAGGGTCAAAAACCAATGCCGCAAAGCAGTCGCCCTGCGGGAATTAGTTCATGCTGCAATAGCACTATCCAGGAGCGCCACGGGGAGGCTTCCCAATGCCCCCATACAACCGGGGGAACCGCGGGGCCCCAGGCGCTCTCACTGCCTGGGAGCCACAGCGGCATCCCGGAGGGGGAGGCTGGGTGGCACAGGCGACCCCCCCCCCTCCCCCAAGCGTGTCCAGCGCTGGGGAGAGCCGTCCGCTCCCACCTCCCAAAATTAAAAACAGGCACTTACCTTAACGCCCATTGCGTTCTGCTGCTGAGCATGACTTGGGTGCAACACATGTGTTGCACCCAAGCTATGCTCAGTAGCAGAATGCAATGGACGTTAAGGTAAGTGCCTGTTTTTAAATATTGGGAGGTGGGTGCGGACGGCTCTCCCCAGCGCTGTCCACGCTTGGGGGGGGAGGTCACCTGCGCCACCCAGCCTCCCCCTCTGGGGTGCCACTGTGGTTCCCAGGCAGTGAGACCGCCTGGGACCCCGCGGTCCCCCCGGTTGTATGGGGGCATTGGGAAGCCTCCCCGTGGTGCTCCTGGATAGTGCTATTGCAGCATGAACTAATTCCCGCAGGGCGACTGCTTTGCGGCATTGGTTTTTGACCCTGCATAAGTTGGCATGCGAGAGCGAATGCATATTTGCATGTGCATTGCCTCATGAATAGCCAATTAGGCCAACTTTGCTTAGCCAGTTATGTCAGGTGTTCACTTGGTGTTTAATGCACACATTCAATTCTCTGTGTAATGATTTATGTCTATCCCCCCTTTGGAGGCGGGTGGTGGATGGCTTATTCCAGGTGGTGTGAGCCCTGGGGTGGGCTATCTGCGCCTGTCCTTCCCTCCCCCCTTGGAGTGCTGTGTGTGAGCCAGCCCTGAGCTCCAAAGCTCAGTGCGACCCATGCTTCATTCCTTTTCTTTTCAAATGTGTTGCACCCAAGCTATGCTCAGTAGCAGAACGCAATGGACGTTAAGGTAAGTGCCTGTTTTTAAATATTGGGAGGTGGGTGCAGACGGCTCTCCCCGGCGCTGGCCACGCCTGGGGGGGTCGCCTGCACCACCCAGCCTCCCCCTCCGGGGTGCCGCTGTGGTTCCCAGGCAGTGAGAGCGCCTGGGACCCCGAGGTCCCCCCGGTTGTATGGGGGCATTGGGAAGCCTCCCCGTTGTGCTTCTGGATAGTGCTGTATAGCATGAACTAATTCCCGCAGGGTGACCGCTTTGCGGCATTGTTTTTTGACCCTGCATAAGTTGGCATGCGAAAGCGAATGCATATTTGCATGAGCATTGCCTCATAGCCAATAGCCAATTAGGCCAAATGTGCTTAGTTATGTCAGGTGTTCACTTGGTGTTTAATGCACACATTCAATTCTCTGTGTAATGATTATCTTCTTGTATGTAGGTAGGCATAGGTAGGTGCCCCAGTATAGGTAGGTAGGCATAGGTAGGTGTCCCAGTATAAGTAGATAGGCATAGGTAGGTGCCCCAGTAGTTAGCTAGGCATAGGTAGGAGTCCCAGTATAGATAGGTAGGCATAGGTAGGTGTCCCAGTATAGGTAGGTAGGCATAGGTAGGTGCCCCAGTAGTTAGCTAGGCATAGGTAGGAGTCCCAGTATAGGTAGGTAGGCATAGGTAGGTGCCCCAATAGTTAGCTAGGCATAGGTAGGAGTCCCAGTATAGGTAGGTAGGCATAGGTAGGAGTCCCAGTATAGGTAGGTAGGTATAGGTAGGTGCCCCAGTAGTTAGCTAGGCATAGATAGGAGTCCCAGTATAGGTAGGTAGGCATAGGTAGGTGTCCCAGTATAGGTAGATAGGCATAGGTAGGTGCCCCAGTAGTTAGCTAGGCATAGGTAGGTGCCCCAGTAGTTAGCTAGGCATAGATAGGAGTCCCAGTATAGGTAGGTAGGCATAGGTAGGAGTCCCAGTATAGGTAGGTAGGCATAGGTAGGTGCCCCAGTAGTTAGCTAGGCATAGGTAGGTGTCCCAGTATAGGTAGATAGGCATAGGTAGGTGCCCCAGTAGTTAGCTAGGCATAGGTAGGAGTCCCAGTGTAGGTAGGTAGGCATAGGTAGGAGTCCCAGTATAGGTAGGTAGGCATAGGTAGGAGTCCCAGTGTAGGTAGGTAGGTGCCCCAGTAGTTAGCTAGGCATAGGTAGGTGTCCCAGTATAGGTAGGTAGGTGCCCCAGTAGTTAGCTAGGCATTGGTAGGTGTCCCAGTATAGGTAGGTAGGCATAGGTAGGTGCCCCAGTAGTTAGCTAGGCATAGGTAGGAGTCCCAGTATAGGTAGGTAGGCATAGGTAGGAGTCCCAGTGTAGGTAGGTAGGTAGGTGCCCCAGTAGTTAGCTAGGCATAGGTAGGTGTCCCAGTATAGGTAGGTAGGTGCCCCAGTAGTTAGCTAGGGATTGGTAGGTGTCCCAGTATAGGTAGGTAGGCATAGGTAGGTGCCCCAGTAGTTAGCTAGGCATAGGTAGGAGTCCCAGTATAGGTAGGTAGGCATAGGTAGGTGTCCCAGTATAGGTAGATAGGCATAGGTAGGTGCCCCAGTAGTTAGCTAGGCATAGTTAGGTGCCCCAGTAGTTAGCTAGGCTTTGGTAGGAGTCCCAGTATAGGTAGGTAGGCACAGGTAGGAGTCTAAGTAGTTAGCTAGGCATAGGTAGGTAGGCATAGGTAGGAGTCCCAGTATAGGTAGGTAGGCATAGGTAGGTGCCCCAGTAGTTAGCTAGGCATAGGTAGGTGTCCCAGTATAGGTAGATAGGCACAGGTAAGTGCCCCAGTAGTTAGCTAGGCATAGGTAGGTGCCCAAGTATAGGTAGGTAGGCACAGGTAGGAGTCCCAGTATAGGTAGGTAGGCATAGGTTGGTGCCCCAGTAGTTAGCTAGGCATAGGTAGGTGTCCCAGTATAGGTAGATAGGCACAGGTAGGTGCCCCTGTAGTTAGCTAGGCATAGGTAGGAGTCCCAGTATAGGTAGGTAGGCATAGGTAGGTGCCCCAGTAGTGAGCTAGGCATAGGTAGGAGTCCCAGTATAGGTAGGTAGGCATAGGTAGTAGTCCCAGTATAGGTAGGTAGGAATAGGTAGGTGCCCCAGTATAGGTAGATAGGCATAGGTAGGTGCCCCTGTAGTTAGCTAGGCATTGGTAGGAGTACCAGTATAGGTAGGTAGGCATAGGTAGGAGCCCCAGTAGTTAACTAGGCATAGGTAGGAGTCCCAGTATAGGTAGGTAGGCATAGGTAGGAGTCCCAGTGTAGGTAGGTAGGTGCCCCAGTAGTTAGCTAGGCATAGGTAGGAGTCCCAGTATAGGTAGGCATAGGTAGGTGTCCCAGTATAGGTAGATCGGCATAGGTAGGTGCCCCAGTAGTTAGCTAGGCATAGGTAGGTACCCCAGTAGTTAGCTAGGCATTGGTAGGAGTCCCAGTATAGGTAGGTAGGCATAGGTAGGAGTCTAAGTAGTTAGCTAGGCATAGATAGGTAGGCATAGGTAGGAGTCCCAGTATAGTTAGGTAGGCATAGGTAGGTGCCCCAGTAGTTAGCTAGGCATAGGTAGGTGTCCCATTATAGGTAGATAGGCACAGGTAGGTGCCCCAGTAGTTAGCTAGGCATAGGTAGGTGCCCCAGTATAGGTAGGTAGGCATAGGTAGGAGTCCCAGTATAGGTAGGTAGGCATAGGTAGGTGCCCCAGCAGTTAGCTAGGCATAGGTAGGTGTCTCAGTATAGGTAGATATGCACAGGTAGGTGCCCCAGTAGTTAGCTAGGCATAGGTAGGAGTCCCAGTATAGGTAGGTAGGCATAGGTAGGTGCCCCAGTAGTGAGCTAGGCATAGGTAGGAGTCCCAGTATAGGTAGGTAGGCATAGGTAGGAGTCCCAGTATAGGTAGGTAGGAATAGGTAGGTGCCCCAGTAGTTAGCTAGGCATAGGTAGGTGTCCCAGTATAGGTAGATAGGCATAGGTAGGTGCCCCAGTAGTTAGCTAGGCATAGGTAGGAGTCCCAGTGTAGGTAGGTAGGCATAGGTAGGAGTCCCAGTATAGGTAGGTAGGCATAGGTAGGAGTCCCAGTGTAGGTAGGTAGGTGCCCCAGTAGTTAGCTAGGCATAGGTAGGTGTCCCAGTATAGGTAGGTAGGTGCCCCAGTAGTTAGCTAGGCATTGGTAGGTGTCCCAGTATAGGTAGGTAGGCATAGGTAGGTGCCCCAGTAGTTAGCTAGGCATAGGTAGGAGTCCCAGTATAGGTAGGTAGGCATAGGTAGGAGTCCCAGTGTAGGTAGGTAGGTAGGTGCCCCAGTAGTTAGCTAGGCATAGGTAGGTGTCCCAGTATAGGTAGGTAGGTGCCCCAGTAGTTAGCTAGGGATTGGTAGGTGTCCCAGTATAGGTAGGTAGGCATAGGTAGGTGCCCCAGTAGTTAGCTAGGCATAGGTAGGAGTCCCAGTATAGGTAGGTAGGCATAGGTAGGTGTCCCAGTATAGGTAGATAGGCATAGGTAGGTGCCCCAGTAGTTAGCTAGGCATAGTTAGGTGCCCCAGTAGTTAGCTAGGCTTTGGTAGGAGTCCCAGTATAGGTAGGTAGGCACAGGTAGGAGTCTAAGTAGTTAGCTAGGCATAGGTAGGTAGGCATAGGTAGGAGTCCCAGTATAGGTAGGTAGGCATAGGTAGGTGCCCCAGTAGTTAGCTAGGCATAGGTAGGTGTCCCAGTATAGGTAGATAGGCACAGGTAAGTGCCCCAGTAGTTAGCTAGGCATAGGTAGGTGCCCAAGTATAGGTAGGTAGGCACAGGTAGGAGTCCCAGTATAGGTAGGTAGGCATAGGTTGGTGCCCCAGTAGTTAGCTAGGCATAGGTAGGTGTCCCAGTATAGGTAGATAGGCACAGGTAGGTGCCCCTGTAGTTAGCTAGGCATAGGTAGGAGTCCCAGTATAGGTAGGTAGGCATAGGTAGGTGCCCCAGTAGTGAGCTAGGCATAGGTAGGAGTCCCAGTATAGGTAGGTAGGCATAGGTAGTAGTCCCAGTATAGGTAGGTAGGAATAGGTAGGTGCCCCAGTATAGGTAGATAGGCATAGGTAGGTGCCCCTGTAGTTAGCTAGGCATTGGTAGGAGTACCAGTATAGGTAGGTAGGCATAGGTAGGAGCCCCAGTAGTTAACTAGGCATAGGTAGGAGTCCCAGTATAGGTAGGTAGGCATAGGTAGGAGTCCCAGTGTAGGTAGGTAGGTGCCCCAGTAGTTAGCTAGGCATAGGTAGGAGTCCCAGTATAGGTAGGCATAGGTAGGTGTCCCAGTATAGGTAGATCGGCATAGGTAGGTGCCCCAGTAGTTAGCTAGGCATAGGTAGGTACCCCAGTAGTTAGCTAGGCATTGGTAGGAGTCCCAGTATAGGTAGGTAGGCATAGGTAGGAGTCTAAGTAGTTAGCTAGGCATAGATAGGTAGGCATAGGTAGGAGTCCCAGTATAGTTAGGTAGGCATAGGTAGGTGCCCCAGTAGTTAGCTAGGCATAGGTAGGTGTCCCATTATAGGTAGATAGGCACAGGTAGGTGCCCCAGTAGTTAGCTAGGCATAGGTAGGTGCCCCAGTATAGGTAGGTAGGCATAGGTAGGAGTCCCAGTATAGGTAGGTAGGCATAGGTAGGTGCCCCAGCAGTTAGCTAGGCATAGGTAGGTGTCTCAGTATAGGTAGATATGCACAGGTAGGTGCCCCAGTAGTTAGCTAGGCATAGGTAGGAGTCCCAGTATAGGTAGGTAGGCATAGGTAGGTGCCCCAGTAGTGAGCTAGGCATAGGTAGGAGTCCCAGTATAGGTAGGTAGGCATAGGTAGGAGTCCCAGTATAGGTAGGTAGGAATAGGTAGGTGCCCCAGTAGTTAGCTAGGCATAGGTAGGTGTCCCAGTATAGGTAGATAGGCATAGGTAGGTGCCGCAGTAGTTAGCTAGGCATAGGTAGGAGTCCCAGTATAGGTAGGTAGGCATAGGTAGGAGTCCCAGTGTAGGTAGGTAGGTGCCCCAGTAGTTAGCTAGGCATAGGTAGGCGTCCCAGTATAGGTAGGTAGGCGTAGGTAGGTGCCCCAGTAGTTAGCTAGGCATTGGTAGGAGTACCAGTATAGGTAGGTAGGCATAGGTAGGTGCCCCAGTAGTTAGCTAGGCATAGGTAGGAGTCCCAGTATAGGTAGGTAGGCATAGGTAGGAGTCCCAGTATAGGTAGGTAGGAATAGGTAGGTGCCCCAGTAGTTAGCTAGGCATAGGTAGGTTTCCCAGTATAGGTAGATAGGCATAGGTAGGTGCCCCATTAGTTAGCTAGGCATAGGTAGGAGTCCCAGTATAGGTAGGTAGGCATAGGTAGGAGTCCCAGTGTAGGTAGGTAGGTGCCCCAGTAGTTAGCTAGGCATAGGTAGGCGTCCCAGTATAGGTAGATAAGCGTAGGTAGGTGCCCCAGTAGTTAGCTAGGCATTGGTAGGAGTACCAGTATAGGTAGGTAGGCATAGGTAGGAGCCCCAGTAGTTAACTAGGCATAGGTAGGAGTCCCTGTATAGGTAGGTAGGCATAGGTAGGATTCCCAGTGTAGGTAAATAGGTGCCCCAGTAGTTAGCTAGGCATAGGTAGGTGTCACAGTATAGGTAGTTAGGCAGGGCCTGGCTGGCACAGTAATAACAATTACCAAGGTCCAGCTGCAACAGATAGGGCTGTATAATGCAGTGTCAGTGGGCAACACACAAAAAAAAACACATCAGGAGAACATTAGCTCTCAAAAGAGCTGTTGAGGGGTGCTATTTTAGCAATAACAATTAGCCAGGGGCAAGCTAACAAGCCTACAAAAGCCTAACTAATCTTTCCATGTGAGAGTCTGCCAGCAGCTGTCCCTTCACTAATTACTGCAGGCACACGAGTGAGTGTAAAATCCAGCGCTGCCTGCCTTTTATAAAGGGGGGGGGGAGTGGCTCCAGGAGAGAGACTGTAGCCTAATTGGCTACAATGTGCCTGCTGACTACAATGTAGAGGGTCAAAGTTGACTCTAATGGCGCACTATGGGGGCGAACCGAACCTCCGCAAAAGTTCGCCTTCGGTGGCGAACGCGAACCACCGAAAGTTCGCCTGGAACCATTCGCAGGCGAACCGTTCGGCCCATCTCTATATTGTGGACGTAGATTCTCGATTAAAGGGCACTTTTCCTGTGACTCCACCTATGTAGTCTACCTAATGAAATGCCCTTGTGGCTTAGGATACGTTGGCAAGACCACACAGCCACTGAGGGATAGGATTTCATCACATAAATCCACAATTAGGGGAGAGAGTAGAGAACAATCAGTGGCCTGTCACTTTAAGGAATATAGACACAGTGTCTCTCAGCTCAAAGTTCAAGTAATCGATCATGCACCTTTGCGCTTGCGCAGGGGAGATCGACATAAACTACTACTTAAAAAGGAAGCTATGTGGATTAAGAAATTGGGTACTTTAGGGAGGGGGGGTCTGAATAGGGAATATGACCTGCTGCTGTGTTTATAGTTTTGTTTTCGCTTTGTCCTGTGTTTACATATGCAGTTTCTTTACAGGTGACTGGTGGTCGACTGTATGGTGTATGTGACTTCTGGCTTTCATCCTTGTCCCTAATGTCACTTTCAAGTAAGCGCTGCGGTGGGTGAGTGTTTGGAGAGTCTCAATGTCCATTTCTGCTCATGTTTATTATTGTTTATTTCCCTGTCAATGGGAGCTCTGCCTTGGAGGTGGGGCTTGGATTCCCCTATGGGGGCAGAGTGTAGTGTTGGGCGAACAGTGTTCGCCACTGTTCGGGTTCTGCAGAACATCACCCTGTTCGGGTGATGTTCGAGTTCGGCCGAACACCTGATGGTGTCCGGCCAAACCGTTCGGCCACATGGCCGAACTAAGAGCGCATGGCCAAACGTTCCCCGAAAGTTCGGCTAGCGCTGTGATTGGCCGAACGGGTCACGTGGTTCGGACCCGAACGCGCTCTGATTGGCCGAACTGTCACGTGGTTCGGGTAAATAAATACCCGAACCACGTCATATCGCCATTTGTCTGTGGGTTTAGCTTTGGGTAGGCAGGCAGGGTAGTTCGCGCTCCAGCCACGCTAGCCAGGGTCCCCCCAGTCATTGTGTGTCGCTGCTGGGAACAGTAGTACACCGCTCGCTCAGCCACACTATATAGCATTGTGTTTACTGCCACTCTGTGTACCTCGCTCAGCCACACTATATAGCATTGTGTTTACTGCCACTCTGTATCTGCTGGGAACAGTAGTACACTGCTCGCTCAGCCACACTATATAGCATTGTGTTTACTGCCACTCTGTGTACCTCGCTCAGCCACACTATATAACATTGTGTTTACTGCCACTCTGTGTCTGCTGGGAACAGTAGTACACTGCTCGCTCAGCCACACTATATAGCATTGTGTTTACTGCCACTCTGTGTACCTCGCTCAGCCACACTATATAGCATTGTGTTTACTGCCACTCTGTGTCTGCTGGAAACAGTAGTACACCGCTCGCTCAGCCACACTATATAGCATTGTGTTTACTGCCACTCTTTGTACCTCGCTCAGCCACACTATATAGCATTGTGTTTACTGCCACTTTGTGTCTGCTGGGAACAGTAGTACACCGCTCGCTCAGCCTAGTGTTGGGCGAACATCTAGATGTTCGGGTTCGGGCCGAACAGGCCGAACATGGCCGCGATGTTCGGGTGTTCGACCCGAACTCCGAACATAATGGAAGTCAATGGGGACCCGAACTTTTGTGCTTTGTAAAGCCTCCTTTTATGCTACATACCCCAAATTTACAGGGTATGTGCACCTTGGGAGTGGGTACAAGAGGAAAAATTTTTTAGCAAAAAGAGCCTATAGTTTTTGAGAAAATCGATTTTAAACTTTCAAAGGGAAAACTGTCTTTTAAATGCGGGAAATGTCTGTTTTCTTTGCACAGGTAACATGCTTTTTGTCGGCATGCAGTCATAAATGTAATACATATAAGAGGTTCCAGGAAAAGGGACCGGTAACGCTAACCCAGCAGCAGCACACGTGATGGAACAGGAGGAAGGTAACGCAGGAGGAGAAGGCCACGCTTTGAGACACAACAACCCAGGCCTTGCATGAGGACAAGAAGCGTGCGGATAGCAATTTGCATTTTGTCGCCATGCAGTCATAAATGTAATACAGATGAGAGGTTCAATAAACAGGGACCGGAAACGCTAACCCATCACAGATGTTCATTGTTCATGTTACTTGGTTGGGGTCCGGGAGTGTTGCGTAGTCGTTTCCAATCCAGGATTGATTCATTTTAATTTGAGTCAGACGGTCTGCATTTTCTGTGGAGAGGCGGATACGCCGCCGATCTGTGACGATGCCTCCGGCAGCACTGAAACAGCGTTCCGACATAACGCTGGCTGCCGGGCAAGCCAGCACCTCTATTGCGTACATTGCCAGTTTGTGCCAGGTGTCTAGCTTCGATACCCAATAGTTGAAGGGTGCAAATGGATTGTTCAACACAGCTACGCCATCTGACATGTAGTCCTTGACCATCTTCTCCATGCGATCGGTGTTGGAGGTGGATCTGCACGCTTGCTGTTCTGTGTGCTGCTGCATGGGTGTCAGAAAATTTTCCCACTCCAAGGACACTGCCGATACCATTCCCTTTTGGGCACTAGCTGCGGCTTGTGTTGTTTGCTGCCCTCCTGGTCGTCCTGGGTTTGCGGAAGTCAGTCTGTCGGCGTACAACTGGCTAGAGGAGGGGGAGGATGTCAATCTCCTCTCTAAAGTCTCCACAAGGGCCTGCTGGTATTCTTCCATTTTGACCTGTCTGGCTCTTTCTTCAAGCAGTTTTGGAACATTGTGTTTGTACCGTGGATCCAGAAGGGTATAAACCCAGTAATTGGTGTTGTCCAGAATGCGCACAATGCGTGGGTCGCGTTCAATGCAGTCCTAGGCCGAAGAGGTCATAGCCTAGGGTCACAAAACCTGTTTATTTGGGCAATTTCAATGGTGGCGAGTCTGACGTACATAAATCGCAGCAATGGCCGTTAGCAACGTCTGAATCTCACGAAATGTCTCATGCAGGTAGAAGACATATTGTTAGACTTGGATTCCAAAGATGGGGTCCCTACATCTCTGCAAACCAGAGTTACAGGCAGAGGCGTAGCTAGGATTTTCAGCGCCCGGGGACAAAGACTATTAATGCGCCCCCCCAAAGTTAAGGTTGCGGCACCTATTATTATTATTATTATTAGAGCTTATTTTTACTGAAGATGGTGCTGACTCATTGGAACTCATAAACTATTATGTACGCTGCGCATGCATAACATGATTTAATCACTCCCCTCACGACGAAATGCGCTGCTGAGCAACACACACTGTTGTACTGTCTATGAATGTAAAAATGAAAGTCTATGGACTTTCATGTTAACATGTTTATCAGACACTATGTGCAATGTGTCATCATAACTGACTGCAGCGCACATAGTGTAAATGAGCCCTTAAGCAATACCAATTACCTGGCTATCCTGTCATCTTCTGTCTCTAATACATTTAGCCATAGACCCATGCAGTAGATCAGATGTTTCTGACATTATTGTCAGATCTGACTGAATTAGCTGCATGTTTGTTTCTGGTGTTATTGAGACACTACTGCTGCCAAATAGACCAGCAGGGCTGCTAGGCAACTGGTACTGTTAAAGAGGAAATACATATGTAAGCCTTCATATTCTTCTAACTACAGTTGTCCTTTAACAGCACAAAGCACTGTGGGAGACACTAGTGTGGCCCAGTCCTTGGTCCATGCCTGATTTTGGAGGTAGCCAGGCAGAGCTCTGTGCAGGGGGGCGGGGCTGATTAGTGTGTAGCAGGTGAACTGCCATGAGGATGTGTATCCTGCTCTGTCTGCAATTACAATGTGCTTTGTGGATCCCCAAGCTGAGGTTTGAACCCTTTAAAACTATCTGTACTACTACTGAATACTGGGATTTCTCCTGTATGAAGGACTAAATTTGATTACCTTGCTCAAGTAAACCATTTGTTTGAAGTTTTATATTTTGCTGAACAGAAGCATGTATGTGTTTTGCCAACTTGGGGCCAAAAATAAACCATAATGACTTTGGTTACAGAAATTCCCAAACCTCACAACTGGAGGAGGATTGTAGGCAGCAGGACTGCAGAAAAAACGTTTTTGTTAATTCTGAAAACTGACATTTAAAGAGACAGTGTCTAAGAAAGATGGGAAAACTTTTGCATCCAGCAACTTGCCAGGCCCATGGTCCAACTACAGCAAAGTATAATAGTACAACAACAGACTACAGAGGCCCAGCTGACCGCCTTGAGAGAGCCAGCGGAGTTCAGCAGGAAACTGTGCTTGCCCAGCTGAGCCATCCTGGCTCAACAGAGTGGTTTTGCAAGACACTGCTACTGCACAAGCAAGAATACTAGCTGATGGAGTACAGCAGTTTGATCCAGGAAGAGAGTCCACTGTGGTTACTCATAGCAACCAGGCAATCCCTTGAGCTTGTCATTTCCTCCAAAAGATGACACCTATTGATGATGCGGAAGCATTTTTCATTATGTTTGAAAGACCAACAGGGCTCAGCAGGTAAGCCGATAGACCTATCAGATATTTCTGCCACCTTTGTCTCAAATGTTTGACGTGATGCAGCTAGTAACAAAATTGTTTCAACATGAGACCCTGTCTGGACATCAAATAGAATGTGTGGCGATGGATCGATAGCTGCTCTCATGATGACTCAACACCTGAACAGTTGGTTGAGATATTTGAGAGGTACACAGCTACTGAGGGACTGCAACTCCAACCACGTAAAAAGCTGTTCTGTGTAGAGAAAAAACTTCCTTCCTATTGGAACCCTGCAACCAGCATGAAGGAATATGCAATACACCAACGGTACCCCCTTAAGCTGCCTAATTCCCCTTCACACCAAAAGGGACAAATTGGGCCATGCTGGAGGTGTCACGCCTGGGGACACACTTAAGCACATTTTCCAGTTGAAGAGGAGCCAATGCAGGTTGGAGAACTCTGGAAACTGTCTTTTTACGGTCATCAAGTTTGTACTGCACATCCCACTCCCAATGAGGTAAGTTATAATGTATAATCTCAGAACACTATGTACCAGTCAAGGCTCTGCAAGTGCCCTTTCACATGAGCAGCTGAACTGTGCGCTCAGTGAGCAGTTACCAAGCAGCAGCAAACAGTCAGGGGCGTAGCAATAGGGGGTGCAGAGGTAGCGACCGCATCGGGGCCCTTGGGCCAGAGGGGCCCCGAAGAGCCCTTCCTCAACTACAGTATTCACTCTCTATTGGTCCTGTGCTCATAATAATAACTTCTATAGATACTTTGAATAGTACTGATCATTAACAAGCTGTTCCTCATCCCCTTCTAGCACCTCTGACACTGTAGTTGACATTGGCAGATTTTGGTTCTCTGTATCAATTGTTATGTATAGAGTGCTTGGGGGGCCCCATTGTAAAACTTGCATCAGGGCCCACAGCTCCTTAGCTACGCCACTGCAAACAGTCACCAGGCAGCAGCAGCAAGCAGTTGTGAGAGTTTGACAGTCTTTTCACTGCCTATCGACTGCTCGTGTGAAAGGGCCCTAAGGCATGGATCACACTTGTATCTGCGGGAAACACGGACAATTTCCTGCAAGCATTTTGCTGCATGATAGGTGTGTTTTGTCTACAATGTTACGCAGGTGGTTTTTTGGTAGCCAGAGCAAGATAAACTCTGTCATTTTGTTTTAACTTACTTTCTGGTATTTTTAACACTTCTGTGCTATGATCTTCTTTATCTATTAAGCTCAACATTCACAATATATATGTGTTAATATGGTAATTTTAAATAGTGCAACACAGCAGGTTTTATCCATTTTTTCATTAGAGTCTCCATTATTGGAAATTGTAAAAAAGTCGATGCGATGTGTGTGTGGTAGGAATCGATTTCGTCTGAATTGCTTTCTTTCATAAAGAAATTATTTTCGGAACATTGAGTGAAAATCTATGTGTATGGCCAACTTTACTCTTCCTCTTAGCTAGTGATAAATCTTAACCACTTGCTGACCGCACACTCATACCGCGAGGCGGCAAAGTGGCAGCTGCAGGACCAGTGACGCAGATCTGCGTCGCCGGCTAATTAATCAGGAAACAGCCGCTCGCGCGAGCATCCTGTTATTTCACGGTGGGGGGGCTCCGTGAATAGCCTGCGGGCCGCCGATCGCGGCTCGCAGGCTAAATGTAAACACAAGCGGAAATAATCCGCTTTGTTTACATTTTTACAACGCTGCTACAGTAGCAGCGTTGTAGTAGATCAGCGATCCCCGGCCAATCAGCGGCCGGGGATCACTGTCACATAACAGCGGGGAGCCTGTTAGAGGCTGCACAGGACAGATCCGTTCCTGTGCAGCCTCCGATCTCTCGGGGAAGGGAGGAGGGAGAGGGGGAATCCTGCGGTGGAGGGGGCTTTGAGGTGCCCCCGCCACCCACAGCATGCAGGAGCGATCAGACCCCCCAGCACATCACTCCCCTAGTGGGGAAAAAAGGGGGGCGGTCTGGTCGCTCTGCCTGTCATTTGATCTGTGCTGGGGGCTGTAGAGCCCACCCAGCACAGATCTGAAAAAACAGCGCTGGTCCTTAAGGGGGGGGTAAAGGCAGGTCCTCAAGTGGTTAAACTGATGTCAGATTTCTATGTTATTCTGTTGTTCTTCCATTAAGCTAGATAAACTATGTTTCTCTTATAATGTATTTCACCTTTAAGGGGTTTTTATCCTCATGGACTGAATCAATTTTCAGTGCTCCTTCCTTTAATTCGCCAATAACTTTATCACTACTTATCACACCTACATGATCTACCGTATATTTTGTTTTTTCCACACAAATTAGGCTTTTTGGGGGTGATATTTGCTTTCCTTAATTACTGTACTTTTTGTGCATTTTTAAGGGAAAATCAAGGAAAAATGATAAAATATACTGCTTATCTAATTCCATTCCCTATAGTTTTAAATAAACAATTCTACTGTAAATTAAACTTGCACATTTTGTTTTCCTATTTGTCCTGGCTATTACAGCACTTAAATTATATCCCTAGTACAATGTAAGGCGACAATATGTTATTTGGAAATAAAGGTGTATTTTTTTTTTTTGTACCCGATCAATAAGTATTTGCAAAAATAACAGTAATATAACCCACATGACATTACATAGTAAAAAAAAGCTGAGTCCATAAGGTAAGTATAAATGTATTGTTTTTTTTTTTAAACTGTTCTGTTTTTTTTTTTTTGTGGTAAGGGCACACAGGCAGTGTTTCTTACATAAATGGTCATTGGCTTTTCGTGGAAGTCATGATCCTTCCCTTACAGGCACTTTAATTGTTGGTAGGTGAACAGAGGCGCCAGAAGGATAAAAGTACATCAAATTTAAAAAAAATTGCTCCCAGAGGTGCTCTGCTTGCTATAACTGAATTGCTGTTGTTTATCCCCTGCTTATTGCCTGTAGAAGTGGGCTGTGCCCGCGAAACGCGTTGCATCTTTGGGATATTTTCAATAAATGTGTATATCTATATATTTACAGTCCTTGGTGTCTGCTTTAACGGAGGTGAGTCCACCACTTCCTCCCAGCAGTTTTTTAAAAATTTTATGTACTTTTATCCTTCTGGCGCCTCTGTTCACCTACCAATATATTTGAGTCCACCCCAGGTGGAGGGGTGATCTACCCCCTTTCTTCCTATCTACAGAGAGCGACTTCTTAATCCTGGGTGAGGACAGGTCTAATCTCCTCACCTGCCATCTCACTGTTTCATTTATCCAATCAATTTTGACATACTACACCATATTGGGCTCTCGATTTCTTTTCAACTTTAGGCACTTTAATTGGCTCAGGGAACACATGTTCCCGTTCACAATCACAGATGTTAGTCTCGGCGGGTGCAAGCATGTGTGTGTGTGCACAGTGGCGAGTGACAAATTTAAAATATCTTGTTGCCGATAAGGTTGAAGGGGATGTTATGTACATCTGATGCAAGGTTGTTTTTTTTGGGGGGGAGGGGGTAATGTTGGATACTTATCTCATTATTGGGAAGCCTCAGGAGGCTTGGAAACTTATTTGACTCACAGCAGTTGAATACATTTTTTCTGGCAGCGCTTCCACCAGTTGTTGGGCACATGGCATGCATGAGTAAGGTCCAGACATGCTCAGTAAAATTAAGCACTCAAGCATTGAGGATAAAAGCCGTGCACGAGTAGTTTGATTTTTCTAGGCATGCGCGGACCTTACTTGTGCTTACTAAGTCAGGATTATTATTATGTGACTGTCCAGAAATGCTGCTGGAAGAAACATAATCAACAGGCATGAGTCTGGTAAGTATAGTGTGTCCCTTCAGTGGAACGGTGGGCTGTAAGAGGATCCGGGAAGCATCTGGACCATCCAGAAGCTTGCCACTGCCGAAGTATGTGCCAAACTTTTCTTTTGTAAGGGTCCTTCGAGACTAATGCACTGCAGTAGCGGCGTGATTTAGAAGAATTGCACCGCTTGGTATACCTGTGGTGTAATTTTCAGGAGTAACAGGGTAACACACTGGAGGTTTTTCTGCTGCATCGCATTACACTGCGGCAAGTCTCATTGACTTTAGTGGCCACTGCAATGAGCTGCGGCACGGAAGAGTACCGCGACATGACGTGACCCGGTAAGTATAAAAGTGGCCTAAGGCCCTGTTCACTGTGCTCAGTTGATTTGCAGAATAATTCTGCATGTCAACTCACTGCCCATACAAGTCTATTAGGCTGTTTACAGTACCGCGTTGTAATTGATCGTGTTAGGGCCTATTTCCACTAGAGCGAATTTGCATGCGTTTTCTGCATGCAGATTCGCATAGCCATTAATAGTCAATGGGCCTGTTTCCACTTGTCAGGAAAACTAAATTTCCTGTAAGTTGGAAGATCTTGTCTATGGTGAAAGTGATACAGGTATTGAGAGATTTACTGTAGTTACTTTTTCTCAACTGGCTGGTTAAACTTGCAGCCATTCTGAATCAGCATATGATCTAGAGACACTAATCTGTGGAATCATATGCATATGCAGCCCTGATGATGGACTATAGTGTCCTAACGCCATTATATGTGAAATAATAGCACAGATTCTTCATCGCACATGAGTGGTGGAGTGAAGGATGCTGCAGCCCATTACCAGGGGAGTAGCTTTACCCAATAATTCCCTAAACTAGCGATACATAAACATACTGGCTTAAAAGTTTTGTGTAACAACTCCACCACCAAGAAGTTAAAAACTAATCATAAAAAAAAAAATACAAATTAGCACTTCATTTATGAACTTTGCAAGATCCAGAACATCCCCGGATATTAGTGACTGATGCAAAGGGTACTGCACCTAAAGAAATAAATTGGGCAGAGAATGAAACATGGTTAAAATAATTATTTTTTAATTTTAATCATTTGAAATTCTTACACAATACGAAGAAAGACCATTTACAAAAACACAGCTGAAGCAATAAACGAAACATTTACCGCCTCTGCAGTCATTTTATATCTGTAATAATTCTTAATTATGTCATCCGTTTTACAAGGCGAGTTCCACCTACGGTACTTCAAGTTATTTTTCTTTATTTTTTTAATTTTGAATGTAATATAATATGTTTTTCTAACAACGGGTTTGGAAGGCGCAAAGAATAAGTTTTCAAATAATGATCTTTCTTAATTAGTGCAATATACCAAGGGCCTTCGTGCAGAACACAAAAAAATGCTAAAACGTACATAAAGATAATAATAAAAGTACTCCTGAACTGGTTTTCTTGCGCACCCCGTTTCCCCCGCTTTCACAACCATCGATTATGAGTGGGGAGGAAGTGGCAGTTCTTCCTCCTCTCTGCCAGTCCTGAATGAGAATGCCCCCTCCATCCGCCACTTATGGTTCCGATATGTGTTACAGCACACAATGTGCAGGGTAACTGCTCTGTGTGTGGATAGGAGTGAGTAGGAGGCGCCCAAAGTACTCGTGACACGGTATCTGTTTTATGCTCAATGGAGTAGATACTCAATAAATCTTTATGTAAGGTTATGTAGAAGTAAAGTAATATAGGAAAAAAAATAAATAAGGTCGTACCTGAACAAGTAGACCATCGATAAAATACAAACATTAACAAACATGCGCCTCAGACTCTGAGAACTCTGCATAAGGCACGGTATAAGCGTAGCTGAGTGGTTGCCTTCTGCAACCCATCTTTGTGAATATATCCGATACCTTTTTAGTTGTCATTACCGACTGCTTTACGATACTTTTGATACCCAAGAGGGACCTAGTTATTATTTATTCAAAATGCTTTACGATACTGCACCAGATTGGGCTCCCGGTCTCCTCCCGTCCTTTTCTTTATCCTCTCTACCACATCCTGCTCTGTGTGTGGGCTTGTCGTGATTGAGCTCGAAACGATTACCCACCCACCCACCTGGTCGATGGCAGCAAGACCTACGCAATCTCAACCCTAGTGTCCTTGCTGACCCCCTCCATGCCCTCTCCTCCACTCTCCCCACCCTAACCTGTCCTAATCCTGCTGCAGCTCAGTATCGCCAAACTTTCTCATTAGCCTTAAGGTGGCCATACATGGTACAATTTTTCAATTAGATAATTTTATTCGATTATTCCGTTAGATCGAATATAAAGATTTTTCCAGCATGTCCGATCATTTTTCCCGAAAAAACGGGATAATCGTTCGAATTTCTTGACCGAAAAAAAAATAATTCTTTCAACTTTCATTCAATTCGATCATTTAGAGCGAATAAATGGGAAAATCGAACGTTTTTATTGTACCGTGTATGGCCACCATTAGAGAAAGCTGCTCCACGAATATTTCGTTGCAACCGACCCCCTAACCTCCAGCCCTGGCGCACTACCCATACTCGCAACCTCCAGAGGAAAACACGCGTCGCTGAATGGAAATGGAGAAAAACTAGACTTAACCAGGATTTCCTACAGTACAAGACCAACCTGCTGCAGTTCCACACTGCCCTTGCTCATGCGAAGCAGGAATACTTTACCAAGCTCATCGGAGCACAAGCTTCCAACCCCCGGCGTCTCTTTGCCACTTTCAACTCCCTGCTTAAACCCACCCCCCCACCCTCCGTTTCCTCCCTCTCTGCCACAGATTTAGCCACCCACTTCACCAACAAAATTGTCTCCATCCGCCAGGAAATATCCAATTTCCAATCTTCACCTCCCACCCACTCCCAACCAGCTCCTCCTCCACCCTATCCTCCCCTCACATCCTTCACTTCTACTACCACCGAGGAAGTCAACCACCTACTGCAAACTTCCCATCCCTTCTGATTTACTCCAGCCTCACTTCACGATATTGGCCCCAATCCTCACTACTTTGTTCAACCTCTCCCTATCCACAGGCACCTTCCCCTCAGACTTCAAGCAGGCCACTGTACTACCCCTGCTCAAGAAACCCTCCCTCGACCCCTCGCTACCCTCCAATTACCGTCCTATCTCCCTACTCTCCTTTGCCTCAAAACTCCTTGAGCGTCTGTGTGAGCATCCGCTCGGCTGCCTGCGCACGCAGGCAGCCTTTTGACCACTGTTCAGGTCTGCATTCTGCAGGTCTCTGGAAGAGAGACCTTTTGTCAGTTTGCAGCTTGCTGCTGAGGAATTTGCATACGTTTGTCATGCAGATTGCCTAGCCACATCCTTTGTAGGCCTGTACTATAAATACCATGTGATATCACAGACCTGGGCTGGTCATAAGGGTTAGTCCTGTGAAACACTCCTGGAGTGTCAGCCTTGCTCTTTGTTTAAAGATTAGCTTAGAATAATTCCTGGGACTGCACTAGGCAGATTCCCTAGTGCAGTTAGGATTGCATATCGGTTTTGTTTGTCGGTTGCGATTGTTCTGTCCCAGCGGTGGTCGACAGGAAGTCGTTCTGATCTTTGTTCTTGGAGTATAGCTGGAGCAGCGGTTGCTACCAGCTATCTCATCTAATCTGTCTTGCCTGGATAGCACTCGCCTTGCACTAGTGCTGTGGATCCTATCTCTCACTTATTCCTGTTTTCGTGTATCTGTCTTGTCTGCTATGAACGCTTGCTGGAGGCTCGGTGAGGTAACCGTTAAGCAAGCGCTCGCGTCCTCTGTTTCATGTTTGTCTGTAGGTGGTTAGTTAGGCGTGCTTGTCTCTGTTGTGCTTAACACGCGGAGACCGCGCATAAACCTGTGCACTGTTGCGAATGAGTGCGGTGTTCTCGTTTAGTTAGCGTTTGTTATTTTCCTTATCTTCTCATTGTATGATTTGCTGTGCCTTTGCTACTCTCGTGCTCTGCCTTGCTGTAGCCTTGTGTCACCTCTGGCAATCGCCTCTCTCGCGATTGCGTTCCTACTTCATATCTGCTGTTGTATGTGCACCGTCGCGGGTTGGCGACTAGATTGGGGCACATACATACATTCTGTCCCTGTGCTCATTCTCTTCCGCAATCGCTTCTCTTGCGATTGCGTTCTCACTTGATTTCTTCTGTTGTGTGTCCACCGTCGCAGGTTGGCGGCTAGATTGTTGGACATACATACATTCCTCATCTGTGCTTATTCGGTCCTGTGTCACTGTTAGCAATCGCCATCTCTGGCGATTGCCTTCTCACTTTATCTTCATGGTTGTGTGTTCATCATTGCAGGGTGGCGACTAGATTGGTGGATACACATACCCTCTGTCGCTTTGATCTCTCTCTTTCAGGGCTATCTTGCCCTGCATTTCTTCCCTTCGTACAATTCCTGTCTGGCGTGTGTGGCAGGGCAGAGGAGCTGTTCCTCTGCACTCCACAGCTCCACCTGCCGACGGGAATTTCCCTCTACAGGTGCATTGCACCTTTTGCTGGGATCCCTCAAATTATACGCTTGTGGAGGATTTCCGCAGTGTCAGCGCACGTCTTGTGCGCTGATCACGGAGAGAATTCCACAATCGTTAGTCTGGTTCACAAACGCCTGACCCAGTACCTCAATGCCAACTCACTGCTAGACCCACTGCAATCTGGATTTCGGCCTGCCCACTCAACCGGAACTGCTCTCACCAAAGTGGTCAACGACCTTGCCTTAGCTAAAGCTGAAGGTAAATACTCCATTCTCCTCCTCCTTGACCTTTCAGCAGCTTTTGACACAGTAGATCATCCCCTACTCCTTCAGTCCCTCTAGTCCTTGGGCATTCGCAATCTCGCTCTGTCCTGGCTTTCATCCTACCTCTCTAACCGCTCCTTCACGACCGCCTTCAATGAGTCCTCCTCCACCCCCAACCACCTCTCGGTGGGAGTCCCCCAAGGTTCGGTCCTTGGCCCCCTACTGTTCACCCTATACACATCCTTCATTGGCAAGGTTATCTCCTCCATGTGTTTTAACTATCATCTGTATGCAGATGACACCCAGATCTACCTCCACACCCCTGACATATCCACCACTACCATGGACAAGGTCTCCTCCTGCCTATCAGCCATCTCCTTCTGGATGTCCGCTAGGTTCCTGAAACTAAATCTAGACAAAACGGAATTTATGATCTTCCCACCCCGGTCATCCACGAACCTCCCAGATGTGCATGTCACTGTTAACCACACTACCATTCGCCCTACCTCTCAAGCCCGCTGTCTGGGTGTCACCCTGGACTCCGCACTCTCCTTCACTTCCCACATCCAAAACCTCACAAAGTCCTGCAACTTCCACCTTCGTAACATCTGTAAGATTCGCCCTTTCCTGACCTCTGCCACCACCAAACTCCTCATCCATGCCCTCATAATTTCCCGCCTTGACTACTGCAATGCCCTGCTGTCTGGTCTCCCTATGACCCGAACAGCCCCACTGCAGTCCATCATGAATGCGGCAGCCAGAATTATCCACTGCTCCCATCGCTCCACCACGGCAGATCCCCTCCTAGAATCCCTCCACAGGCTTCCTATCCAGGCCAGAATCAGATTCAAGATACTGTGTCTGACCTACAAATCTGTCCACAAAACCTGTCCAACCTACATTTCCGATCTTACTCAGAGGTACATACCTAGCCGCTCACTCTGCTCTTCCAATGAACTTCGCCTAACCGCCCCCCGCATCACCCAGTCCCATGCACGCCTCCAGGACTTCTCAAGAGCTGCTCCAACACTATGGAACTCCCTACCTCCACCCATTAGGGCAGCCCCCTCCTTCAACATCTTCAAAAAAGCCCTCAAAACTCACCTTTTCACTCTGGCCTACTACCCCTCACAAGTGCTCTAAACTCACAGCTGAACTCTGGTCCCTTACCGTTCGTGTCCTTACCTCTTCCTCTAGATTGTAAGCCTCTGGGCAGGGTCCTCCTCCTTTTGTGTCCTACCTGATCATGCACCTCCATTACTGTGAACCCATGCTATGCATCTGCGTGAACCTAACTTGCCTAATCTCCATGCTCCATCCAGTGACTGACTAAGCATTACCTGGTACTCATACTGTGCTGTGTGATCTGGTTTTCTTGTATTCCTGTATTGTCATATTGCTGTATGTCACCCCTAAATATTGCTTGCTGCGTGATTTAAAAAAAAAATTATGTAAATCGGCCCAGCAGGGCCAGAGCAATCCTCCGCGGCGGGTTACCCCGAGCTCAGCTCGGGATAACCGGCAAGGAGGTTAAAGGACAAAACCAAGGTAAAACCAAAGTAAACCAAGATGACAGCCCCTCCTGTCAGACACGCCTCCTCAGCCTGTAAAGGCTGCTCTGCCCTGTGCGATGCCCGACAGGAGGAACTGAGCATGCGAGCCCTTTGATGCACCGCCGGAGGGATGCCAGGGACGCCAGCAGAATACAGCAGAGCGATAGTCCAATCGCCGGAGACGCCGCGGGAACTGCTGCTGGAAGGTAAGATCGTTACAGGGATGAACTGCAGAAATGGTGCAAAAGGTGTGAACATGCTGTTAGTCAGTAGGTACTCTTCATGTGCTCAAAGCATGCAGTCGAGGATGCTAAGCAAAACAACAAGATTCCAGAATCGTTTTGCACTACTTGGAGTATTTATTGCCACAAATAGTGAAAAAATGACATCCAGTGTAACGACATTCAAAATACAAAAGGATGATACTTATCACATCTGGTAGTGAAGGGGTGTCAAGATGGTCGGAGGGCACCGTAGGGTGTATAAATGCTCCCTGCTACCCCCACTACCCTGCCTCCACTTACCCTGCAGAGCCAAATTTTTCCCGAGCAGCAGGAAAAATTTGGCCCTGCAGCCAAAGGGTTAATGGACCACTATTGGAAAAAAATATATTTTAAATAAGAATTTTTCACCAAAGTTTCTTACTAGTCCAAAACCTGTCAGATTTTTTACTACCTTACTACTGCTAGTAACAGCAAAAAAAGAAAAAAATATATAGTTCCTTTTACTCTGGGACAAATGTACATCTTATATGTATGCATACACAGCAGTTTTACATTTATACAATTTTTCAAAGTGGTCTTTTTTAAAGCAGAAGTGTGCTGTAGATATTTAATGTTTTCAATCTAAAAATAATAGGATATCATTACTTGTGGAGCACGTCTTCAAAGTGATCCTGAATCAAATTTTTATTACAAAAGTTAAACATACCTGGCGATAGAATAAGTGATATGAGTAGGATTTCACACAGTAGGGGATAGTTAATATCCTCTTTTAATTCTAACAGAGTTGGCAAGAAGCATCACTGTAGGCATCTCCACTGGATAATGTAGGATCTTCATTAGTTTTCTTGCAGAACTAAAATAGTGTTTGTATAAGCTTAGCTGTTAGTGATATAATTCCCCCTGCATACCTTTGTGCTGGCATGCAGTGGGGACAGTGCATCAGAGACAAAGGGTGAAGAGGTAAGTGATTCAGCATTGTGGACTGTGATGTGGAGAGTGAGACCAGGGGCACTATGCAATTCTAACCCATCATAGTGTAGCACTTAGTGTTGCCTGATTCAAGAGGGGTTGGCACAAGGAGACAAGTGGTTAACTGAGTTTGCTATGGATAGTCTATTTAACAATATAATTAATAGTAGCAACTGCAAATTTGCATAGGCTCTGTTACCTTCAGATCACGGAGTCAGAGTGATCGGAAGGTTTAGCAACAGACAAGCAACGTTTCAATTACAAATTTCTAATGAATGGTAACTGTTTACTGGCTACCGGAAAAGTCATCATTCATTCCATGTGACACTTTGATTGGCTTTGGGAACACTTGTACTTATTCACCGATCACAGAGCTAGTTTGTGATGTTGGCAAAGACCCCTGGCCCCTGGCAAAATAGCTTCACACTGCATGTGCTTAGTTCAGATTTTCACAGCACATTCATTTTGCCAATTGTCCTGTACAGAGTAATGCAATTCGTTTTTAGATCAATCGCGTACTTAGTGCCTACTGCAGTTTACTGTGTTTGCCGTTAGGTTAAATGAATGGGAGCACATGCAAATCATACATCAGACATAGCTCCATGTGATGTGCTTTGCTATCTCCCATTTTATTTTTCATGTTGGGAATTTCTACCGATCGCACACATAATCACGGATAAATGCATGCTTAAAAACATATGAAAATCGCAATTGCAGTGCATGGCAATAGTGATCACAATTTTTGTTGTGGAAGGCCCTAAAAGGTATTGTGCCACTAGTTTGAGACAATAACCTGCCTCTAGCTTGGTAGCAATTCCACTACCACAAAGACTGACTGTGCAAACAGATGTTTGGGGATTTTTTTTAAAGCTATATGTATGAATGAAGTGAAGTGTTAAGTTAAGGCTCGTACACACACTGAATTATTAGGAACAACTGGTCCGTCAGACCCTCCCGCTGGGCGGGCGTTCCAGCGACAGTCCAGCGTGTGTACAGTCAGTCTGCAGACCGATTAGGCTGTTTCTGAACGATCCGCCGGGCGAATCGTTCAGAAACAGTCTTATCAGTCTGCAGACTGACTGTACACACGCTGGACTGTCTGCTGAAAACCCGCCCAGCAGGAGGTGCTGACGGACCCATCTTTGCCTGCAGTCAGAGGCGCTCAATGTGGTTTTGATGCTGTTAAGCTGTATGCTCCTTTTTGATTGGCCTGATGAAGCGGGATTGAGCCCGTGAAACGCGTTGCCTATTTTTACTGTGGAATATAAATAAATTGTTGTTTGACTGTTGATGCCACAGTCCTTCCTTTGTTTGCTTTGTCTGCATGGATGGGATAGGCCCACCACTGCCCCATCGGTTTTAAGCTCGTTTAAGTGACTTTTATTCTATTGGCGCCTCTGGAAAGCTTCTACATATTGCAGTCAGGTGTGTGTACGAGGCTTTAGAAGAAGGCAGTTTGTTTATTTATTTATTTTTTTTACATTATTCAATAATTATACATTTAAAGCAAACTTTAGAAGACAAAACATTCAAATACGATTAAAACATAGAATGAAATGAGGATATTTTTTATAAATAGTGCAAGACAATACAAAACTTTCAATGATTAATGCTTGCTTTGTAATGATGCTGAAAAAAATAAAAGCAGCAGCATAGTCTGTCCAGAGATGCCAATGGAGTGACTAGACTTACAGGTGAAACGTCACCTGAAAAAGAACCCAGAAGAAATGTATTCTCTCTCCCATTTCCACCCATAATCCAAACAGTATGTAGTATCATTGAGTAGTTATGTGTGAGGGGAGCAGGAAATTTGGGCGCATGAGGCAGGTGGACAAAAAGGGCGCCGCCATTCACTCCCATAATAAATATCGTTTAATCGGCGCCCAACAGGAAAAAAGGGCGCCGGAGAAAAAGAACGTTTTAAAAGCGGCGCCCGGAGACTTTTAATGTTTTATAACTGCTTCTCATGATTACACATTATTTAATGATTTATAATTTTTTACACATTATTTTTAAACGAAAAACAGTACAATCTTTTTTAAAACATTATTTTTAAACAAAAAATTGTACAATTTTTTTTTTAAAACATTATTTTTAAACGAAAAACCGCACAATATTTTTTAAAGCGTTATTAATGCTTATCACAGGGGGTCTTAGGTTTAGGCACCACCAGGGGGGTCTTAGGTTTAGGCACCACCAGGGGGGTCTTAGGTTTAGGCACCACCAGGGGGGTCTTAGGTTTAGGCACCACCAGGGGGGTCTTAGGTTTAGGCACCACCAGGGGGGTCTTAGGTTTAGGCACCACCAGGGGGGTCTTAGGTTTAGGCACCACCAGAGGGGGGTCTTAGGTTTAGGCACACCACCAGGGGGGTTTTAGGGTTAGGCACCACCAGGGGAGTCTAGGGGTTAGGGATAGGTACAGGGAGGGTTCTGTGTGAGAGTAGGTTTAGGTATAGCTTTAGTAACATTCTTATTAATGTTTTATAAAACGCTATTATAAATTTCACTTTTTAAACAGGGAAGATTAACGTTTATACAATTGCCGATTTCATACACATTATTTAATGATTTATAACTTTATAAAACATTATTTTTAAAGAAATATAGCACCATTTCTTTTTTAAACGTTATTCATGCTTATCGTTTAAACCCGTGCGCCCTTTTTTCCCGGTGCCCTTTTTTAACGTACGCATGTGTGAGGGGCTTCAGACTTTTTTCTATCTCAGGTGGCAAAGAGGACATGAGAGTAAGGCCTTGTTCACATTGGGTGCGTTGAGAAATGTGTAAAAGTGTGTGATAGAAAAACACATGCATTTCAGTGCATTGCGGTGCACTTTTTTAAAGCAGACCCATGCGTTTACATGCGCTTAAACATGTTTTCTTTCAGCATGTTTTGCTTATTGTAGCAGTAGCCGTTGTCAATAAAGATTTGTTTTAATTTGAAAACTTTTTTCAATTTTTGGTAAAAAAACACATGCGTTTCTATGTTCTAAAAAAGCGCACCCATTCACTTGCTTTGATGTGCGCTTTACAGCTCAATGCACAGAAATGCGTGCAAAACCACGTTTTTGTAATGCAGCTCAGCGGAGTGCATAGATGTGAACCAGGCACATTCAATTACATGGGAAAATCAATACCTTGTAAAATGCACAGCGCAATGTGCTGTGAAAGCACCCAGAAACGGCACTGATGTGAATGAGGCCTAATCTGAATGGGGGAGGTTTTGTCACTATTTGTCCTCACTCTTAATGGGGGTGGATTGAGAAAAGCAGATAACCATTCCTTTTCTTAGGCTTTTTTACAGATTTCAAAAGCTTTTATCTGAATAAAAATGCTCACACTGACTTTTGAAATTAATGCTAGGTACGTGCCCTCTCACAATTCGAGTTGGATATCATTGACCATAAGTAGTCAAGGCCATTTAACGTGCTAGTTCCCTATCTGATACTGTAGCTAAATGTATAAATGAAAAGATGGTCTGTGTGTGCCTTGACAACAGAGATTTGCCATGACCCCAAAACACTTGTTGGGATGGATTGTATTGTATGCTTAAAGCGGAATATAACCCTGCATTTCAACTTTGCTCTAAAACATTATTTACAGCATATTATATGCAAAAAGCATATTTTTTTTTACTAGACCAGCATTGGAAGGGTTAAACACAGAGGTTTTAAGTTCCGTGCAGACATTCAGATAGTTACATTCTATTTAGTTAGTGTGTAACTGTTTATCAATAGATACATCTCTTTGGCTGTCCTCCAAGCTCCTTCTCAGTGAGAGAGATGAGTCACAATAAACACATATTTGTAAACAAAAAGTATCTAACTAGTTCGGATTCGTCTGCAGAAATCTCTAGGGACTTTAAAGCCCTGTGTAACCCTTCCAATGCTGGTCTAGTAAAAAAAAAATGCTGGTTGCATATAATATACTGTAAATAATGTTTTAGAGCAAAGTTGAAATGCAGGGTTATATTCCGCTTTAATAGACAAAGTCTGGTTCCTGATTCAGTGTGCGGACCTTGTGGGCAATTGCTGAGCACCTGGAAGTTTGAGGTGTGTGATCCTTATTGTGGGCATGAGTTTATAAATTACTTGCCCCCTTCTTTTCTTTCCTAGTCAAAGTATAAAACTTCTGCTTTCTTCAGAAAGAAAGGCACTGGGTATTCAGAAACTTCAATATGCTTTTATATTTAAAAAAACAAACAAACAAAACAACCCAATGAGTCCTTCAAACTTATTTTATTTGAAGAACATTTTTTAATTCAAACCGTTAAAAATAATGTTAAATGTTACTGTAAAATATAAATGTTTAAAAATTGACTAGAAATCATTATAGCTTCCCTTTAATCATCTAAATGTCTTTGATATATTTGTTGCCCACAGAGACTTTTTTCTTTTAATTTCATTGACTGCCATTTTATGGTGTAGAAATGAAAGACACTCAAGAACAACACTCGAACGGAACCTCAGTAATTGTGCTAATTTACTTTAATTGCTTAGGCCAGAATTTCATCAAAACTTACTAATAGAAATAATAAAACAGACAATTCTATATTATGTGTTACAAATATATCTTTATATTTCCACTGAGCCGTATACTTCTGTAACTCTTTGGAAAACAGTTTCTGTAAGTCAGAGCCTGTATTCCCATCTAAAAGTAGTCATTTGGGTGTCGGTTTTTGGATGTCCTTCAGATTTGTAATGCTTTGGTATTAACAGTATAAATGTTTTAAAGAAATTTGAAATGTATAATATAACAATGCCTTCATGCAGCTAACTAGATATTTGGTCATAATAAATGGGAATTCGGTTTTTATGTTTAACTTGGACACAATGAAAGACCTGTCTTGTTTTTGTCAAAAAGGCCATCAAAGTGAATTGCATGCTTCTTAAGGTGGTGCTATATTGCAACATTTGCCATCCTTGTGAAAATATTGGATTGGTAAATAAATGAATTGGACAGATGAATTTGAAATATCGCAGACCAGGAAATTGGATGGTAGTCAGAGGAAGGTGAGACAATCAGGATGCTCTAAACATTATCTTGTTTTGTTTAAAATAAAAATGACTGTTAGCAGGGCCGGGCCGAGGCATAGGCTGGAGAGGCTCCAGCCTCAGGGCGCAGGGTAGGAGGGGGCGCAGAATTCATTCAGCTGTCATTCCTAATTGTGTTTGAAGCAGAAAGAAATAAGAAAAGGGGATACATGGCAGTGACTGCAAGCCAGATAACTAGATATTAAGGTGTTGGGGAGGTTGTGGGTCCTGTGGCGCCTCTTAGTCTAATAGCAATCAGTGTGTAACGGCTGGGGTGGCAGGGATGGAGGGGCGCACTTTGGTGTCTCAGCCTTGGGTGCTGGAGGACCTTGTCCCGGCTCTGACTGTTAGCCATTTCACCAGGAGGGTTGAACATGTGGGACTTTCCTTTTAAACGGGGACACCCCACATTTTACCTTAAGATTCCCCTCTGGGGCCTACACCCAAATGCATGGGGGTAGTTACCTCCACCTTCTTCTGGGTCCATGGTATGGACAAGTGCTTTGGGGAAGAGGGGACAGCTTTACTGCCTTCTCTTCCAGCCCCCTTATTATATACACCATATGGGCTGGTATATAAGTGTGGAGACCACCACAGTCTGGGCTTCAGGTTTTGGCTATACCAGCCTGTATGGGAGGATAAGGGGTTAAATAGGCTTGAAAAGGGGGGAGAGGCTACATATTCTTCTTCTTTTATTTTTTTTTTCTTATTACCTTTTTCTTCAAATAATGGTTATATTTGCCAGGAATGCAACTTGCCCCAGGGTTTCCTGTGATCATTACACTGTCAGTGTACTGATCAGCAGGAAACTCTAGCAGCAAATTCACTACTTTTGCTAGGGATATCTGTAAAGCTGCAATACCGATAGGTAGGAAACAATATTTGTCATTTTAACTGCATTTAAAAAACATTTCCCTATTGTCACAGACCGCAAGGGCTGGTCTGCGGATGGGGTCAATCGGTCGGAGTCAGAAATCCTCACACTGTCAGTTTGCTCATCACGAAGCGTAACCGTCTTCACAAGTTGATGAGCCGACTAGCGGAGGGGCGTTCGGACGCCAAAGGATTCGCCACCACACACGTACAATTCAGAGATCTGCCGCCAAGCAGGTTACACAGCCCGCTACTGTAATTATGCTAATACTTCGAGAACGCTCTGTTAACCCTTTGCAGTATGCAGGAATCTGGGTCAGATCTGAATATCTGAGCCGGGACCACGCATATGGGTTATAAATGTACACTTCTATTAAACACAGGGTAACGATTTCAGGAGAATAGGTACGATTGTGTATGTTCAGCAACAGGTCATAACCGCTAACGATTTTTAAACGTTTAATAACAAAAATGCATTACACACATTTACATACACTAAATACCATAGACACAAAGCTTGAAGTGAACCTCCGGACTAAAAATCGACTCAGCAGCACTGAAAAGGCTTTGTGTTTCTTTAACAGTTTCACAGCATCAGAACTTTGTTTCTCTTATACAAGCCTCATTTTTAGCTGCACAGAAGAAAACTGTCCGGACTTTTTTCCCCTGATGCTGTGCAAAGCATGATGGGATTTCTGATTTTGTTGTTCTCGTTCTGCTGTTTTGGTGCAATTTTTTTTTTAATTTGACATTTGAAGCCTAGCGTGTGCAGCTGGGAGGGGTGATCAGGACACAGGATAGTTGGAACTGTGTCTCCTGCTCCTTGTCACCTCCTTTCAACCAAAAAGATGGCTGCCCCATGACAAAGATGGCAGCCCCCATGAATCACAATGAATTTGCCTGTTCTTTTAAAACAGGGTGGGTAAGAGATTATATTACCTATCTATTCTAATTAACATAACTAATGTAACTTGATGACAGTATGTTTGTTTAGGCTGACGTTCCCCTTTAAAAATAAAAGGGAATAATTGTGAAAGGTTTATTGCTGAGCAGTCCTTGTGAGATATTGGAAGAAATAAAGTCCAGTTCAAATGCAGGCATTGATATCAGAAAAGTCCTTGAAAGAAAGCATGCGTTCAGTCCTCCTGGAACGCATGCATAGACAGTCCTGGTCGATGGAATTTGGAGAACTGGGCGGGTTTGTTCCTGCCCCAACTTTTATAGGAACTGAGTTTTGGGCTGTCTTTACCTGGAAAGTAGGTGTGTTTAAGGCGGGGTTACCTCCAAATCAGCAAGGTTGCCGTCCCCAGAATTCAGAGGAGAAAATGTAACATTTATTAGTCATCTGTGTGACTCCGCCCCAGATTGGCGTATCGCAAATCCGAGACTATATTCATGAGCGGCCTGCGACCCTGTATCAAATGAGGCTACACATGCCTAATCTATCGTGTTCGGTCTGCGCATGCTGAATAAAGCAGTTTCCCGAGTGACCCCTGACAGTTGGAAAATTGTAATTCGGTTGGATGATAGAACTGGTTTATGGGTATCAGAAATTTTTTTTGTCTTTCTGTGACAAGCCTATTTTGAATTACAAATACATTAAAGTTCTCTTTGTTTGATTCTAAGGTTTTGGAGGAAATCCCTTATCTCTACTGGTTGTATCTGCTTTCTTTTGGGAATGCTGTAGACCAAATGGTCTCAGCAGGAGGGTTAGCCACGTGTGACATTCCTCTCTGGGTGAGGGGTTTGCTTCCCTTCAGAAGAGTGAAAGGAAAGACATTTTTAAAAAAAAGAAATCAAAAATGTCATTCTTGCAAACGAGATAAACAGACAAACACCAAGAGCCCCAATAGTATAGTATGTATTGACAAAGGGGATAATGACCAAGAGTAATAGTTGTTATCTTCACAAGCATGGGTCACCAATAGGCAACCACTGTAAAGGCAGGTGGGGAGATTATCCTGACCCCACTCAGGAATAAGAAGTCGCTCTCTGTAGATAGTAGAAAAGGGTCGCAACCCTCCACCCAGGGTGGATACAATATTATATAGGAGAGAACAGAGGCGCCAAAAGGATAAAAGGGGTTTTAAATGAGCTTAAAAGCCAAAAATTTGGTAATTAGAGGAGGCAGTGGTGGACTTGCCTCCTCCAAGCAGACACAACACGACTGTACATTCAGTCTATTTATTAACGAAGGAGTTACAGCTGCAAATGACAGAGATCAGAGGGTATATTGTTTCTGCCACGGTTTCGTTTGTTTTGCTGCCATTCACACTCTTTTACTACCTTTGATCTACAGTCACCTCTTTTGCTACTTGATCTGTAACTTGCACGTTCCATGGCAATAATTGATAAACCTCTTCCTCCCCCTTCCCCCCACTCCCTCCTCCTGATACACAACTTTCCCTTGGCCTCTCCCCCTCTCCTCCCCCCGTCCCCCAGTTTTCCCCCATCCCCCACCCCTGTGTGGTTCTCCTCCCCTCCCATTCTTTCCCCCCACCAACACAACCCACCACCATAACAATTCTATAATACAAAATACTGTACCTTTACTGCCAATATACTATATTATGTTGCACATGTTTGTCACTCATTGATCGAAGCTTTAAATGTAGGATGTATCATAGCAGAAACACTATACCCTCTGATCTCTGTCATTTGCAGCTGTAACTCCTTTTTCTATTGCCTGAGGAAGCGGGCACTGACCCGTGAAACGCGTTGCTTTGTTTTATCTGGAGTTAGTTAATAAATAGACTGAATGTACAGTAGGGTTGTGTCTGCTTGGAGGAGGTAAGTCCACCACTGCCTCCTCTAATTACCAAATTTTTGGCTTTTAAGCTCATTTAAAACCCCTTTTATTCTTTTGGCGCCTCTGTTCTCTCCTATATAAAAATGTCATTATGTTCTGCTGTGCCTGAACGATACAGAATTGCTAATCGTCTCGATTTCCGCATCATTCATCACACCTATTATAACGCTAAAATCATTTTTTTTCAAAAACTACAAAGCCGTTTTCACTATGGTCTTGTTCCCATCTTTCTCTCTAGCGTACCTAGCAAATTTGTTTAAAGCATGTATAGTCCACGACTTAAATGTAAATGAAAAATTTTAATCCTAAATAAGATAGTTTAGACAATTTTTTTTATCATCCTGAGAATGATTACTGATATCTGGAGTTTTTTGCCCCAATTTACATTGCGGTCCATGTGTTGCCTAATTTATCAATCAGGCTAAGTGCCAAAATTAATTGCTTCAAACCCCACTTTTTCTACCTCTGATAGTTAATTACTCTTTTATTTTTGAATTTGAATCACTTCAGGATCAGAGGGTTTTTTTCCCCTTCAAAACCAGAGCAATTTTCACATCACACTCCTCCCATTCATTCACCAATAACTTTATTGCTACTTATCACACTGAAATGATCTATATATTTTTTTTGCGGGACAAGCTAGGCTTTCTTTAGGCAGTACTTTTTGCTAAGAATTATTATATATATTTTTTTTTTATTGAGCACTGATCATTTTCTATTGTACAGCCCTTTTGAATCAAACCTCTATTAGTTAGATACACAATCTGCAAACTGCATTGCAACTTTGTATGTACTCATTTTCCACTGTTTATTATTAGGACAATAGCAACAGGAATATCTCATGAATCTATCAACTTCCCATAAGTACAAGCTTCGGTCATGACAAGTTGTGTATAACATTCTCTCTAATTTAAACTAAGAATGATTTTATTTTATATGCACTTTGCAGGGAAGAGAAGACAAAAAGGAAACAATTCACCATTTCTTTCAGCAATAGCAGTTTACAAATAAAATGTGCTATTGATGATGTAATAGACACTTTTTATTTACCCATTTGTCCCGGCTATTACAACATTTAAATTGTGTCCCCAGTACAATGTATGGGGATAACATTTTATTTAGAAATAGTTTTTTTTTTTTTTTTTTATATCATAATAGTTACAAACCTTTATTTACAAAAGCAACAGTACTATACCCTCATGACATACATATTAAAAAAGTCCCTAAGGTAGTAATTATATAGATTTTTTTTTGTCTTTTTTTTTTATTAACAAGTGTTTTATTTTGGTAACTATGGGGTAGCGGTGGAAGGTGTTAAAAAATAATAAAAATATACTTTATTTTTCTATGGCAAAGTGTAGTTGGAAGTATTTTTTGCCCACAAGATGGTGCTACACTAACTCCTGTTTTCTAAATAGAACATGGAACCAAGTGTATACACTGTGTTTCCGTGGCAGTTTTTCTTTTAATCAGAGCATCTGCTGCTGCTGGAAGCTCTGATTCATTACAGGCACGGTGATCAGGGTTGGAAAAAGCTATTTTTCATTTCCCGATCAGAGTGACAGGATTGCGGTGAATGCCAATGGGAGGAACATGACAGTCATGAGTGGCGGCGGTAAGTAAACAGTGCGCATATCTATGCCCCTGAGCTTGAGGTAAAGAATACAGGGGAGCACAAGCGTCACTAGGGGGGTGCGGGGGGTGCGATCCGCACCCCCCTTGACACTATAAGAGGGGTGACAGGCTTGCCAACCTGTCTATACTGCCTCCTTGCAGACAGTAAAATGGCTTGATGCCGCAATTTAGAAGAGCGCATCGCTCTGTGCTACAAGGTACAGGCTGGGATCTCAGGCCACAGCAGAAAGTAGCATTTCCCCTTCTCTTCACACCCTCCAATCATTCAAGCCCTTTACTATGCTGGTGCCTCTCTCCAACCAATGAAACAGAGGCAGCCAGCTAAGAGCCCGCCCACACAATCCCAGGGAGACCAGCAGAAGATGCAGCAGGAGAAAGCAGCGTGTCTGTAAGAGAAACAATCCTCCTCAGATTCCTGTGTGCATCTGCAGCCAGCCAGGTTCATATAAGCTGTCCTGTGTTGTGATCTTTATCTTTATTATCCTTCCACTCTGCTCTTTCTGGACGCTGTCTGCCTCCTCCCCCTCCCCTTTTTATCTACACTGTTCCTTAGCACTTCTCTTTCTCAGTGGGACAGCTTATTTATTTTAATTTCAACAGCAATGATTCTATTTGGATATACTGTATTGTGTATTTGCTGTGCTGGTCATATTACTGCAAGCTGCAATACATTAACTCTTAGGGGGCCATACATCAGGCGACTTGGCAGCCGATCCACCATCCGATTATAATCAAAAGCAGATGAAAATCTGCCAAGTGCATGCCCGACGAACAATACAACCAAGTTTGGCCGAAATTGGTTGCATTAGTCAATCAGACATGCTGCAAGATGTAGGGACAACTTGCTTGACAGGGTGTGCGACGGTAACGGCGAACGATATCGGGACGATTGACGAAAGCCCTGACACTGTTACTGCAATATGTGTGTGCATACGTAATGCGTAAATGTGCTGTAATGTGCGTTTATACCTTACTTGTCCTGACGGTGGTCATCTGTCTTCCATCTCTTCAATTACCCGCATACATGCTGCTGGTGCATAACATGCAGGCGCAGGATGTCACACCACTCCAGTAGCGTGTATGCGGATAATTGAAGAGAGGCGGAAGATGGATGGCCACCGCGAAACAGGACAGGTAATGTATAAACACACATACAGCACATTTACAGTATAGATTACACACACACAGAACGGCGAGGTGGACGATGCGGCCGGCTCCCAAGAGATTTCATGCTGTAATTGATTGGGAAGCGACCAGCGGTGTATGGGCAGCCGATAGTTCTTTCTCTTATCAGATTCGATTATAGAGAGATTTGTCTCTTGGTCGAATCTGCCCATCATCGCTAAGTGTAAGGTGGAGACAGATCTCCCTCTGATCAAATCTGATCAGAGAAAGAGATCTTTTGGCCACCCATACACAGCAGACTGATTCCCAATCAATTTCAGCTTGAAAACGCTAAGGAATCTGCCACCTTCATCGCTGCCCCTCTAATATAAATGTGCCCCCCGCCGCACGTGCATTTATACTGTCCACTGTTGCCTACCACAGTGCCCATCCATCTTCTGCATTGACACCCTATATGGCTATTGGCATATAGCGATAAGGGCGTGTGTGTGATGTCATGTGCTATACCCCAGCTGCGAGTGAGGCACGAAAGCAGAGGATGGATGGGCACCACAATGGGCAACCGCGGACAGGTAAAATATAACTGCCCATGGGCACATTTGCATTAGGGGGGACAGCACCACAGGTTCCGTCTCGCATATCACAATATCCCGTGCCATTACTGACATGGACCCAAAACTTACCGCGACAGCCCGAGATTTCCCAGCATGTCCGATTGATACATTTTACCAATTTTGGGCTAAAATTAGTTGAATCATCAATCGGGCATGCTTGTGGTGGCACCGATTTGCATCAGATTTGATAATTATTGAATTGGATCAGTGATGGGCTGCTGAATCGTCTGATGTATGGCCACCTTTACTTTTTTTACTTTATTATTAATATAGCGCTGACATCTTCCGCAGCACTGTACAGAGTATATTGTCATTTAACTGTGCCTCAGAGGGGCTCACAATCTAATCCCTACCATAGTCATATGTCTATAATATAGTGTATATGTCTATAATGTAGTGTATGTATTGTAGTCTAGGGTCCAATTTATGAGGAAGCCAATTACCTTATCTGTATGTTTTGGGGATGTAGGAGGAAACCGGAGTGACCCCTTTTTGTCATCAGAACTGCCTTAATTCTTCATGGCATCCGTTTAGGGTCATGGCAATTACCTTAAAGTGTATCCGAGATGAAAAACTAACAATAACAAGTAACTTGTCCATATATCTTATCTAAAGTTTAGATTGTTTACACAGCATATCTAGCTGTAAACAGCTTTAATAGAATATAATTATTTCTTCCTGTGATACAATGACAGCAGCCATGTTGTTTGTAAACATTACACAGAGGCAGGCTTATCTGCATCTTGAGCAAAAAAACCTAATCCCCTCTCCTCCCCTCTGCCTCTGAAATCTCTGGCTAGTAATAACTCCCCCCTCCTCCTGCCCAGACAGAGCTCCCATGAGCCCTTGCTACTGTCTGAAAGTGCCTTGGCTCTCTGAAAACCTGTGGGCGTGGCTTGTTTAGTGTATAGGGAATTAGAGTATTAAAACAAAAACAAAAAAGTATTTGGCTTGAGGAATGCCCTATAAGCAATAGGAAAGGAACACAATTATGCAATGAGTAAAAGTTCATCTCGGATCCACTTTAAAAAAAAAATTCTGAGGAGATATATATATATATATATATATATATATATATATATATATATATATATATATATATATATATATATATATATAAAATCACCTCAGACATTCCTTTTAAGGGTCACTTTGCTAGCTGTGTTTTAGAAGGAAATGCAGGCCCACTGCCTTTGAGTTACACTGCAATTGGCTCAGCACATAGCCATTTTTGTTGTGGTGTGCCCCGCATACTGCATTCACTCCTTTTCCCCAAACTTCAACTGCAACACAGCATGCCACCCCCTCCACCACACTCACCACAAAAAAATCCCTTGATCAGGGAGGGAAGGGGGGGGGGGGTCTGTGAATAGTCCCCACCGGGTGCCAAATACCCTAGCTACGCCACTGCAGGGGAGTACATATGCTTACCAAGGGGGATGAAGTGGTTAAACACACACACACGCACACACGGAGACACATACAATACATTTGTAAGGTACTTTTCCTATACAGTTTGATCATGAATTGATTATGATCATGAATTGTCAAATAACTAGCCAATAAGCGTATTCAATTACAGAGTTGCTCAGTGAGACAGAATTAGCTTTACATCTCTAAAGCTTACTTAAAGTGAACCTTAAGTCAGGAAAAAAAGAGCTTTACTCACCTGGGGCTTCTACCAGCCCCCTATAGCAGTCCTGTGCCCTCGCAGCCACTCACTAATCCTCTGGTCCCCCTCTGCCAGCCAGTTTCGTTTTTGCCAACAGGCCCGTCAGGACTGGCCATGCGTAGCTTTTTCCGCATTCCCGACTGCAATTAGCGCTATTGCGGGCCGCAATGCGTACAAAAATACGCGTTGGCGCATATCTATGCGTGCATAATGCGGCAACGCGTATTTTCGTGCACGTTGCGGTCCGCAATAGCGCTAATTACAGTCGGGAATGCGGAAAAAGCTACGCGTGGCCAGTCCTGGCGGGCCTGTCGGCAAAAACGAAACTAGCTGGCAGAGGGGGACCAGAGGATTAGTGAGTGGCTGCGAGGGCACAGGACTGCTGCAGGGGGCTGGTAGAAGCTAGTGTTGGGCGAACAGTGTTCGCCACTGTTCGGGTGATGTTCGAGTTCGGCCGAACACTTGATGGTGTTCGGCCAAACTGTTCGGCCATATGGCCGAACTAAGAGCGCGTGGCCGAACGTTACCCGAACGTTCGGCTAGCGCTGTGATTGGCCGAACGGGTCACGTGGTTCGGACCCGAACGCGCTCTGATTGGCCGAACGGGTCACGTGGTTCGGGTAAATACCCGATCCACGTCATTTCTCCGCCATTTGTCTGTGGGTTTAGCTTTGGGTAGGCAGGCAGGGTAGTTCTCTCTCCAGCCAGGCTAGCCAGGGTCCCCCGGTCATTGTGTCTCTGCTGGGAACAGTAGTACACCGCTCATCCACCACTGTATAGCATTGTGCTCTGTGTCACTGCTGGGAACAGTAGTACACCACTCACCCACCACTGTATACCATTGTGCTCTGTGTCGCTGCTGGTAACAGTAGTACACCACTCACCCACCACTGTATACCATTGTGCTCTGTGTCGCTGCTGGGAACAGTAGTACACCGCTCAGCCACCACTGTATAGCATTGTGTTTACTGCCACTCTGTGTCTCTGCTGGGAACAGTAGTACACCGCTCACCCACCACTGTATAGCATTGTGCTCTGTATCGCTGCTGGGAACAGTAGTACACCACTCACCCACCACTGTATACCATTGTGCTCTGTGTCGCTGCTGGGAATAGTAGTACACCGCTCACCCACCACTGTATAGCATTGTGCTCTGTGTCGCTGCTGGGAATAGTAGTACACTGCTCACCCGCCACTGTATAGCATTTCTGTAATGCCACTGTACTGCTGCCAGTCAGCGTGTACTTTAAGGATAAGTGAAATGAAGAAGAAATCCTGTGAAAGAGGGAGGGGCAAGGGAAAAGGTGTTTCCCCTGACAGTTCACGTACAGGCCACAGTGGAGCACCGAAGAAAACCCACTCAATACCGCCCATGTTGTCCAGGAAATCAACCCTCACAAATCCAAAAGAACAGGACCAGATAATTAATTGGATGACCTCTCAAGCGTCCAGCAGTGGGTTAAGCAGCACCAGCACATCACGCACGAGGTCCGAGTCCTCAGCCAGTTACAAGGAGCCAGTGGGCACAAAGCTGACACAACCGGCAGCGACACCACGCACACAACTGCCAAATAACCAGTCCGAAGAATTTCCTCAGGACACAATGGGGTATTCGCAGGAGCTATTCCCAGCCCAACAAACTTCCACCTTTCAAAGGTCAATGGAACAGCCAGAAATTTTGTGCCCGGATTCACAACCATTTAGTGTGGGAAATGCACCGCGCACTGAAATGCAAGGCGAGTCCGAGGACTTTGAAACCCAAATCCCAGAGCAAGTTGGGCAGGAGGGGTTTCAATTGCAGGAGGTCGGCCGAGAAGATCTGGAAGACGACAGTGGAGTGAGCTGCGCAGAGGTTGTTCTGGGGAGCTCTACTCCACGGCGGCGGCCCACAATCACATATGACGAGTTTGAGGAGATGGAAGAGGAGGACGGTATGGACAATGTTGACAGAGACCCAGATTTTGTATGTGAAGGAGAACATCGCCGTCGTAGCAGCAGCACAGATGAGTCTGTTGAAGAACCCACTGCTGCACGAGTTCGCCTTGTGCCACAAGGTAGGCGGCGCGAAATTTCAGGCACCACAAGCGTGGAAGTTCAAGTGAGACGCAAAAGAGGCGCAAACAGAAATCGCCAGCAAGGCAGGTGCTCCAAAGTCTGGCCTTTCTTTGAAGACTGCAGTGAGGATGGTACCATGGTGATTTGCAAGGTGTGCAAGACCCGCCTGAGCAGGGGGAAAAATATTAACAACCTCTCCACCACCAGCATGACCTGCCACATGGTATCCAAACATCCCACTCTGTGGGTGCCAGGACAGGGTACCAGCAACACTGCCTCCCTTGGGGTCACCAGACTCACCACCAGACCCTCCTCAGCAGCAGCAGTAGCCCAGCCATTGCGTGGTTCACAACAACATTCACAAACATCAGACGACGCTGACACTGTCACTTTCCGGAATAGTGCTCTTGAGGTCTCCCAGTCTTCATCAAACACAACAACCAACAGCCCTTCAGTGTGCAGCCCTACGGTTCAGTTGATTGTCTCGGAGATGTTTGAGCGCAAGAGGAAATTGCCAGCAAATGACCCCCGGGCCGTGGCACTAACAGCCAGCATAGCCAAGCTTCTGGCCTGCGAAATGCTGTCATATCGAGTGGTGGAGACAAACAGCTTCAAGGGCATGATGTCAGTGGCCATCCCACGTTATGTGGTTCCCAGCCGCTACCACTTTGCGCGCTCTGCAGTGCCTGAGTTGCATGAGCACGTGGTCAGCAAAATAACCCGAAGCTTGAAGAATGCCGTTGCCTGCAAGGTTCACCTCACCACTGACACCTGGACGAGTGCGTTCGGCCAGGGTCGATACATCTCCCTTACCGCGCACTGGGTGAACCTTGTGGAGCCTGGCAGCGATTCCTCACCTGCTATGGCGCGGGTTTTGCCCACGCCGCAAACAGCTGCACCGCCGTCCCTCCCACTGGATAACAACAGCAGCACCTACCTCTCTGACTCCTTCTCCTCCAACGCATCTCAAAGCTGTACCTCATCCGGAAACGCTAACCCAGCAGCAGTAGGATTGTGGAAGCAGTGCAGCACAGCTGTTGGCATGCGTCAGCAAGCGTTGCTGAAGCTGATCTGCCTTGGGGATAAGCTGCACACGGGAGGAAATTTGGAGGGGAATAAAGGAACAGACGGATTTGTGGCTGGCACCGCTGGACCTGAAACCGGGCATGGTTGTGTGTGATAATGGGAGTAATCTCATTCGCGCTTTAAGGTTGGCTAAGCTGACACACATCCCTTGCCTGGCGCACGTGATGAACCTAGTAGTTCAGCGGTTCCTGAGGACATACCCAGGCGTGGCCGATCTTCTGTTGAAGGTGCGACGAGTGGCCAAACATTATAGAAATTCCAGTACTTCTTCAGGGGCACTCGCCAAGATGCAGGAGCGCTTCAATCTCCCCCACCATCGCTTGCTGTGTGATGTCCCTACGCGCTGGAATTCTACGCTGCACATGCTAGCCCGCTTTTGCAAACAGAAGAGTGCAGTGGTCCAGTACATGACGGCGCAGTACCGAGGCGCATCCGGACAGCTGCCAAGCTTCTGTGGATCCGATTGGGCCAACATGTTGGACCTCTGCCAAGTCCTCCAAAATTTTGAGCAATCCACGTTGTTTGTGAGCAGTGACAACTCTTCAGTCAGCATTACCATACCACTGCTGTGTTTACTGAAGAAGTCAATGTTGAAAATCAAGGAAACAGCTGTCATGATGCAACTGGGGGAATCTGAAGGAGAAAACGATCAGCGTGATGGTACCAACATCAGGCCATCCGCCTCAGGAAACGCTGGCCCCAGCAGCTATGACGAAGAAGAGGAGGAGGAACAGCTGGAGTTGGAGCAGGAATTTCATGCCATCACTGACGAGGGCCAGAGCAGTGCATGTTGGACTTCCACAATTCAGCGCGAATGGTCAGCAGAAGCAGACCAGGAAGAAGGTGACGACTATGATGCATCACAACAACTATCACAACGCTCACAAGAGGATGATGAGGATTCTGGCAGGACTCTGGAATACCAGCAGGCCCTTGTGGAGACTTTAGAGAGGAGATTGACAGCCTCCCCCTCCTCTAGCCAGTTGTACGCCGACAGACTGACTTCCGCAAACCCAGGACGACCAGGAGGGCAGCAAACAACACAAGCCGCAGCTAGTGCCCAAAAGGGAATGGTATCGGCAGTGTGCTTGGAGTGGGAAAATTTTCTGACACCCATGCAGCAGCCCACAGAACAGCAAGCGTGCAGATCCACCTCCAACACCGATCGCCTGGAGAAGATGGTCAAGGACTACATGTCAGATGGCGTAGCTGTGTTGAACAATCCATCTGCACCCTTCAACTTTTGGGTATCGAAGCTAGACACCTGGCACGAACTGGCAATGTACGCAATAGAGGTGCTGGCTTGCCCGGCAGCCAGCGTTATGTCGGAACGCTGTTTCAGTGCTGCCGGAGGCATCGTCACAGATCGGTGTATCTGCCTCTCCACAGAAAATGCAGACCGTCTGACTCAAATTAAAATGAATCAATCCTGGATTGGAAACGACTATGCAACACTCCTGGACCCCAACCAAGTAACATGAACAATGACCATCTGTGATGGGTTAGCGTTTCCGGTCCCTGTTTATTGAACCTCTTATCTGTATTACATTTATGACTGCATGGCGGCAAAAAGCATGCTATCCGCACGCTTGTTGTCCTCATGCAAGGCCTGGGTTGTTGTGTCTGAAAGCGTGGCCTTCTCCTCCTGCGCCTCCTCCTGTTCCATCACGTGTGCTGCTGCTGAGTTAGCGTTGCCGGTAGTGATGGGCGAACACCTGGATGTTCGGGTTCGGGAAAGTTTGCCGAACATGGCCGAGATGTTCGGCATGTTCGGGCCGAACCCCGAACTTTCCGAACATCCAGCTTTTGGGGGCCATATGGGGTCGCAGGCATAAGGGGGGAGCATGCCGGTCGGAAATTCCCCCCACCCCCTCCGCTAGCGCTCCCCCCTCTGCCCGCTTCCCCATTCAAAAGTTTAAGCAAAGTACCTGTAGTGGATGGCCTGGCAGTGGGCGGCACTGTGGAGTGAGGAGGAGGAGTCCGGAGAGTGACGAGTTGAGGGAGGCCGGGCAGCGGGCGGTTCAGCGGAAGTACCCTTGTGGTACTTCCGCCCTTTCTCTGACCTCACGCCCGCTGCCCGGCCTCCCTCAACTCGTCACTCTCCGGACTCCTCCTCCTCACTCCACAGTGCCGCCCACTGCCAGGCCATCCACTACAGGTACTTTGCTTAAACTTTTGAATGGGGAAGCGGGCAGAGGGGGGAGCGCTAGCGGAGGGGGTGGGGGGAATTTCCGACCCCCCCCCCCGCGATCGGGGCATGCTCCCCCCTTATGCCTGCGACCCCATAGGGGGGCAGTATTCGGCCGAACAGGGCCCTGTTCGGCCGAACAGGGGCCCTGTTCGGCCCTGTTCGGCGGCCATTAGAAGTTCGGGGCGAACCCGAACTTAAAAGGCCGAACACCATCAGGTGTTCGGCCGAACGCGAACATCACCCGAACAGGGTGATGTTCTGCAGAACCCGAACAGTGGCGAACACTGTTCGCCCAACACTAGTTGCCGATCCCTGTTTATGGAACCTCTTATCTTTATTACGTTTATGACTGCATGGCGGCAAAATGCATGCTATCCGCACGCTTCTTGTCCTCATGCAAGGCCTGGGTTGTTGTGTCTGAAAGAGTGGCCTTCTCCTCCTGTGCCTCCTCCTCTTCCATCACGTGTGCTGCTGCTGGGTTAGCGTTGCCGGTCCCTGTTTATGGAACCTCTTATTTTTATTACATTTGACTGCATGGCGGCAAAATGCATGCTATCCGCACGCTTCTTGTACTCATGCAAGGCCTGGGTTGTTGTGTATGAAAGCGTGGCCTTCTCCTCCTGCGCCTCCTCCTGTTCCATCACGTGTGCTGCTGCTGAGTTAGCGTTGCCGGTCCCTGTTTATGGAACCTCTTATCTTTATTACATTTATGACTGCATGGCGGCAAAATGCATGCTATCCGCACGCTTCTTGTCCTCATGCAAGGCCTGGGTTGTTGTGTCTGAAAGCGTGGCCTTCTCCTCCTGCGCCTCCTCCTCTTCCATCACGTGTGCTGCTGCTGGGTTAGCGTTGCCGGTCCCTGTTTATGGAACCTCTTATCTTTATTACATTTATGACTGCATGGCGGCAAAATGCATGCTACCTTTGAAACTTTAAAATCGATTTTCTCAAAAATTATAAGCTCTTTTTGCTTATTTTTTTTTCCTCTTGTACCCACTCCCAAGGTGCACATACCCTGTAAATGTGGGGTATGTAGCATGTAAGGAGGCTTTACAAAGCACAAAAGTTCGGGTCCCCATTGACTTCCATTATGTTCGGAGTTCGGCGCGAACACCCAAACATCGCGGCCATGTTCGGCGAACGTTCGCGAACCCGAACATCCAGGTGTTCGCCCAACACTAGTAGAAGCCCCAGGTGAGTAAAATACATTTTTTTTTCTGGCTTAAGTGTCTCTTTAACCTAAATAGACCATGTTAAATTTCATCCATCAACGCATGCCACATTGCAAATCATGCTTCCAAGACAAACTTTTGTAAATGTATTATTGCCTAGCCTATTAATATAATTGCACAAATTCAAATTATTCATGTAATTTTGGTAGCAACCTGGCTGAATGTAGCAGTGACATGGGTGAACCTTGAATAGTTGCACCTTTAGGAATGGTACTCTCAGGCTGACAGCAGTGCCGGTCATGCTTACACTATTGTACAATACCTATTGGGTAAATCTGTCCAGATGTGTAGACTCGTGCACAAACACCTCTATTCAGGCTGGTAGTGCTAGTAGGAACTCCATACTGTTACAGAGCCATGGCAACCATAGCAGCTACTATGGGGTCGAGGAATGTGTTTGGCACTACAGGCCCAGTTGATATTTCACTGAGTTTATGCAATGGATGTTATGTGTACCGTAATGTTATGTCCTCTCATCAATGGAGGTGGGGAGGGACTGGTCTTATATTCTATAGTATACACTGTATAGATACCCCATCATAATTTTACTATGCAATTACCCCTTTGCCCAATACAATTGTCTTTGGGTATGCAGCATAGTCAGGAAGCAAACATGTCCGTTCACTCTACACATGGATCTTGACAAGAGAAAGTTAATTCACTGCATGGCAGCACCAAAGGGTTAGAAAAGGGAAATCCTTGATTTAAAAATTCTAATTTAAAATGGGCAACCTCCTACTGTGCATCAAGATAGATTAATTTCAAGAATCTGTATATGTGCTATGCGCTCTCATCTTTTGATATGTGCGCAGCAAAATATTTCTGTACATTGAATATTAATGCACTTGCAATATTTAACTGCCGTTTAATTAAAAAGCACTTGAAAGCTTCGATGGGGTTATAATTGTAAACTGCATTTGCTTCTGTCTATTAAATAAGAAAAAAAAAGGCTATACCACCTTCTGACAATTGCCTATGTCAGATCTCGTGACAACAGAGACAATGTGAAGAACACACCAATTAGAGATACTTCTTGTTTTATTAATATCAAACGCATTAAAAATGACTCTGCCAAATGAACTCACCAATTATGGCTTCGGCATATGCACAGCAGAGACGTTGTTTCAGGAAGAAAAAACGCTTTCATTTATGAGAAAAAGACAAATTGAGCTGTTCAACATAGTGTCATCTGCTCGGTATGTTTTATCCTTTGCAAATCAGAAACAAAACATAGATGCTGATGGTGGTCCTACTGTATTTTACATTGTGTTTTCTGGAGAATTAAACATCCAGCCTAAGGGAGGTGGAAGTGGCCAAGTAATGTATTCTATTTAGTGACACACAAATTGATTTCTACAAGTCAAATGATTCAAACTCTATGCTTGTATGTGTAATTGTACACTTTTGAAAGTTAATTACTGAAAACCTACATGGAGTCAGATTTATCAAGAATTATTGGGCTAGAGGTCATACGTGATTCTGAAAATCCAGTCTAGGTTTTTTCCTGGTAAAGTAGAACAGAAACAGGCGCTACAGATTGAAGGATAGCGTGCTGCACATATGTATTAAAATGGGGACATACCCAGTCCCCTTAGTGAAGAGGCTATGGGGCAGCATAGGAGCAGTGGCCTGCCTAGTGGCTGTTTCACTTAATTAGCATCTTCAGAGGCTCAGTGCTGGAAATCTCGGAGATGTTCCATCGCTATTTGCTCCACCTAGTAGCTTCTCCCCCACACACAGTGTATGTTGGCTACACACTTCATGTATATGACGTGTAGCCATACCTGGTTTAGGTTTTGCTGTGGCTGTGTGTATGACAGCAACAACACGTTTGTGAGTTCAAGAACAATTTAGAATTTTCCCTACTAGTGTCCTTAACTTTGGGATACCACCCTAACTTCCTGAATTAATTAGGCAGCCTCACCAGCCAGGCTTCTGACCAGGGGTGTAGCAATTGAGGTTGCAGAGGTAGCCACCGCATCGGGGCCCTTGGGCCAGAGGGGCCCCGAAGGGCCCTACCTCTACTACAGTATTAACTCTCTATTGGTCCTGTGCTCATAATAATCACTTCTATAGATACTTTGAATAGTGGTAATTGTCACAAGAGCCCCACTGGCCGTGAACACGCAAAACCGTCCGATCCGATTCTAGCACACAGATTGAGAGCTATGGACGCAATCTGCGTAGAATTGGCGGAGTTTGAGCGTCACGACGCAGTAGGGAGCCTGTGAGGTTACGAAAATACACTTTTACTCCAACCCAGGGGTAGATTTGCCACCATCTCTGTTTTCTATCAGCCCAGAGAAAACTGCTAACTGGCTATAGACCTGTGAAACAAACAACCGGTTAAAACTGTGCAATTCCTATCTATCTATCAAAACAGTAGCGTCCCTTCGGAAGTTTAGGTCTCGTCTGTGTATACTGAATAGAAGGTTTTACTGAGAGGTAAAGACCTTCTAAAAAGCCTTTATTTGTTACAATATAAATAATTAATATATACAGACAATCGTGAACAATTAAACGATGAGAGACAGTGATAACACAGTACATAAAAGAAAAAGGGATAAAAAGAACGAATACTTATGATTCTGTGGAAAGTCCGTTCGGGAAAAGACAAAGTTCCTTTGTTGCAGTTAGTTCGCAATATGGCCGAACCACATGGCCGTTGCTCCGCCTGCAAGATGGCCACTGCTATTTCCCCAAGCAGTGGCAGTCTTTTCGGTATGATGGAAAGTGGGGGAATTGGCTGGGGGTCCTCATGCAATCAGTTTTGAGCACTGACATTTCTGGGCGGAGTCTCAAGCTCAGCCCAGGGGCGTGTCAGGCAGTGAGTTCTCAGGGGAGGAACTTCCAGCCATCCACAAAATATGTCCAATTTCATACCCCGCCGGGGTTTTGTCGCACATGCAAACCGATTTCATATTCAGATTGGGCTGAGAATACACGTTCATAGGACATCAAACTTGCAATATTTGGGGCGCACGGGGACCCCATTATTCATATCTCAGCCCCTGCTCGGGTTACCTGGCTATGTCTAGTATCACCATATTCTACAGAATTAGGGAAACAAAATTATGTAATTTTCATATTCCTCCCATGGATGGTATTTGCAAAATGTGACAAAGTTATCAACACCATGCACTCCATACTCAGTTTAGTCGGTGCCGTCAAGACTGGGAGGAATGTAGGTGTCAATAGACCTCATGCTGTGCTAGCTTCCCCTGTTGAATAGACTCTGTTGGTATTTCAGCTCTGCCCAATTAGCACATTAGTGTCACCAGAGCTTTTCCGGGAGCCTTAACAGGATTTCTTGCTAAACCAGGTTGCTTTAGCCATATGCTAACGCAGGCCCATTCAGCCCTCATGGCAAAAGGGGGGGGAAGGCAGGAAGGAAAAACTTCTATTTTAAAAATAAAGAATGTCAGTTTTCCGATCACGGTTGCGATCGGACAATCGGCCGCGAATCCTCGGACGACTGGGCGTCGCCCGGCGTCACAGTAATTATTAACAAACTGTTCCCCATCCCCTTCTTGCACCTCAGACACTGTAGTTGCCATTGCCAGGTTTTGGTGCACTGTATAAATTATATATAGAGTGCTTGGGGGGCCCCATTGTAAAACTTGCATCGGGGCCTAGAACTCCTTAGCTACGCCATTGCTTCTGACTGTCTGTAAACTGCCCACTGGGCCATATGCAATTCACTTTTTCTCCTGGGTTTTCTCCAAGGTGATATTTTCATAACTTGTCATAAAATGCTTTCTAAGCCACCCGAAAGAAGACAATACTCAAAATAAATCTGATAGTACTTTTTAAACAACTTGTGGGTACTTTTTCAATTGTAAAATGCTGAAAGTTAAAAGAGAAGATGGAAATTATCTCCTAGGAGATATCTTAGGTGAAAAAGTGAATTGCATATGGGCCACTGACCCATATGCAATTCACTATTTCACCTAAGTTTTCTCCTAGGAGATAATTTTTAATCTTTGATCTAAAATAACTTTTCAAACCTTTACAATTGAAAACATTCTAAAAGTAGGTGGGAAAGTACTGTCAAAATTATTCAGTGTATTTTCTTGCTTCCTGGAGGCTTAACCTCCTGAGCGGTCTGGACGAGCCCAGCTCGTCCATCACCGCCGGAGGCTGCCGCTCAGGCCCTGCTGGGCCGATTTTTATCAAATAAAGTGCAGCACACGCAGCCGGCACTTTGCCAGCCGCGTGTGCTGCCTGATCGCCGCCGCTCTGCGGCGATTCGCCGCGAGCAGCGGCGAAAGAGGGCCCCCCTAGCCGCCTGAGCCCTGCGCAGCCGGAACAAAAAGTTCCGGCCAGCGCTAAGGGCTGGATCGGAGGCGGCTGACGTCAGGACGTCGGCTGACGTCGATGACGTCACTCCGCTCGTCGCTATGGCGACGATATAAGCAAAACAAGGAAGGCCGCTCATTGCGGCCTTCCTTGTTTATTCTGGGCGCCGGAGGCGATCGGAAGATCGCCTCCGGAGCGCCCTCTAGTGGGCTTTCATGCAGCCAACTTTCAGTTGGCTGCATGAAATAGTTTTTTTTTTATTTAAAAAAAACCCTCCCGCAGCCACCCTGGCGATTTAATCAGAACGCCAGGGTGGTTAAGAAGCATTTTATTGACAACGTGTAAAAATATCAGCTTGGCTTGCAGAAAACTGAGAAAAGGTGAATTGCATATGGCCCACTGTCTCTTGGGCCAAGAGAACTTGCCTAGCCTCACCCTGCTGATCAGTCAGTTAGCAGCTGCTGTAATTAATCAGTGACTAGTGGCCTTCATCTGCCAGTGCATCTTCCCCTTTGTGGGTGAGTGAGAATTTGCACTTTGGATGAAGTCTCTGCTCAGTTCTGCTAAGGTTGAAACTGGGATAAACCGGCAGATATTACAGCTAGCTCAAGTAGCTAACGCTATCACGAGCAACCAGTGACTGCCAGAGTAGAGCATTTATATCCAGGGCCCGTTTCCACTACACGCAGATTTTGGATGTGGAAAAACTGACTTCAATGAATGTCTATGGGCCTGTTTACACTAAATGTGATTTTTCTGATGCAGATTTCCCATAGGCATTCATTGAAGTTAGTTTTTTTGCATCCAGAATCCTTGTGTAGTGGAAATAGGCCCTAAGCCAATCAGAAGTAGCCACACAACTTACCAACCAATGATACACGTTTCCATCACCAGTGATTGGCTCTAATGCAGAGCACAATCAATTACTGAATTCCGGGCTCGTGGCCATGCACCCGCCGCCTGGTAACAACAGAAGACGCACATGTGTTCAGGGACATTAGAGAAGTGACAGCTCAGTCTCTGGAATGTGGAAGAGCTGAGATCATGAACTCTGTTTCTCTGCTGTCCACTAGGCTGCTATGCCAGTGCTGTGTCTGATCCTGTGGCTGATCACGGTTTCTACAGTATTGTATTTTGCTACTGATTTTTAATCCCCAAATCGCAGAACTCATACCTCCTACACACTCCAAATGGTTCCTAAAATGGGGTATAATCAAACTTATCTTGGCGCAGAAGTAGTTTAGGGAGGGGATCCCCTCCCCTCAAAATTTGGACTGTGTAGGAGGTATGATTGCTGAGTAGGGATGGTCAAAAATGCCAATTTACAATTCCACAGAAATTCCGATTTCTGCCAATGCGAATTAGTGATTCTGAAATGCCAATTTATGATTGGAAGTGTGGAAATTTTACATTCTGTGGAATTCGAGTGAGCATCCCTACTGCTGAGATATCTGGCCTTAAATATCATCATCATCAGCAGCAGCAAGTCAGGAAGGAGATGCATGTGATGGTACACTCAAGGCTGTGCATCCAAGGCTGAGTGGGAATGATTTCACATTTTCAGCTGGTTTTCTGTTGGCTGCAGGACTTTTTCCCTTCTGATGACTGTTTTCTCTGACAAACCTGCCTTCAGCTTCACATAGGTGGTGGGTTCATTTTTACCTTACAGTTCCTCTTTAAAGGACCTCTGTCATGAAAATCTTAACATTTTAAATACATGTAAACATATACAAATAAGAAGTATGTTACTTCCAGAGTAAAATTAGCCATAAATTACTTTTCTCCTTTGTTGCTGTCACTTACAGTAAGTAGTAGGAAAATGACATTACAGATTTTGGACTAGCCCATCTTCTCATGGGGGGGGGGGGGGGGGTTCTGTTGCCCACAGAGATTGGGGCTTGATCCCTCAGGTGATATTTCATAGCCCAAATTGTGCATAGACGCTGCACTAGCCTCTAGGCTTGTGATGCATTTTGTTGTTATAGGGGAAGGCCGACAGTGAGGTGTCTGACTGAGCGTCATGGAGCTGGTGAGTCAGTAGCCTGCGCTCAACTGAAACGATTTGCCAGGCTGATCCTTCACTGATGCATCGAGGAGGAGGAGGAGGATTGGGGGCCATTGTACACATGCTCGGTACTCGGCACAGGTGGCCTTGACCAGCCTCCTAAGCTAAGAATTATCAAGCTTTTAGGCTTAAAGAGACACTGAAGCGAGAATAATTCTCGCTTCAGAGTTCATAGTTAGCAGGGGCATGTGTGCCCCTGCTAAAACGCCGCTATCCCGCGGCTAAACGGGGGTCCCTTCACCCCCAAACCCCCCCGCAAAATCAACGACCAGATTGGTTGTAGTTTTTGCTGCTCCTAGAGGCAGGGCTAGCTGCTGCAGCCCTGCCTCCAGTCGCATCTATCAGCGGCGCATCGCCGCCTCTCCCCCGCCCCTCTTAGTGAAGGAAGACTGAGAGGGGCGGGGGAGAGGCGGAGATACGCGCTGACAGACACGCATGGAGCAGGGCTGCGGCTGTTAGCCCTGCCTCAATCCGGAAGAGATCCCCCGCTGCTCGGAGGGGATTTTGGGGGGGTCAGAGACCCTCGTTTAGCCGCGGGATAGCGGCGGTTTAGCAAGGGCACACATGCCCCTGCTAACTATGTGCTCTGAAGCGAGATTTATTCTCGCTTCAGAGTCTCTTTAACTGTTGAATCTAAAAGAAGTTGAAAGTAGTTTCAAAAAATAAGTACAGATCAGGGCCGTTAGGTAGGTAAGGGTTAGTGTTTATTTAAGGAAAATATTTAAGTCCGAATCAGTTCATTTCAGCACCAAAACTGGGCGCCGTCATAGCAGCAATGCTATGATGCGAGCCCCGCGTAGCAGTAATTCGGGGCTCTGGCGGCTGCCTGACCCCGAATTGCATCTCCTTCCGGGTTGCAACAACTCAGAGAGGGAATAGTAGAGTTTAGAGGCAGCAGGGAGAGCCGTCATTCGGCTCTCACCGCGCCGAACTGAGCGGCGCTGATATAATATGCACCCATTTAAGTCTCTATATAAAGTAAGTTGCATATTGAAAATAAGACAGCAAGTGAATACAGCATGGTTCTGCTCATCTTTCCCACATATTATTCTTAATTTGGGAAATGCTCCTTTTTGATATAAAGGGCAGAAAAAGACAATCCTTTACAGGGCAATCCACTTTACCAAAGTAGAACACTTAGTAATTTAGTAAGGATTTTATATTTCTTTAAGATACGTGTTCAAAAAAAAAGTTCAAACCTTTTTTTGCACAAGATACAAAAATATTCTTTGTTGAAAACGATTAAGACAATCCAATCGGTCAGTCTTCATGAAAATCGCAAATGTGGTTTGAACACATAAACCACATCCTCATGAGGTCAATACTGATCCCAAATGTGGCTTGACGTAGTAACATTTTCTAGCCTAGTTGATATCTAGCTCTTACTACTTATAACTTTCTTAGACTGATAATAGGTGGTGTATATGCAGCCTAATATTAGTCTAGGGGAGCTAGGACAGCTGGTGGACTTGTGGATTTTTTTTTTTAAAACCAAAATAAAGGTTTATTGAAAGGATTGCATATCATATACAAGGCACAAGTAGAGTACAGTGTTACAGTCATAGTGTCCTTTTTAGCAGTTATAATACATAGGGACACACATGAATGGGCAGAAGGGATCTGCATTCAAAGATCAAATAGACATATATAGCGAAATCAGTGAATAAGTTATCTTAGCTTCTACAGAGATGAAACGTGGATCCATAATGTAGACTAACAAAAATGATATAGTTCAAGGAACTCAAAATGGAACATCATTCCCACATGGACTTGTGGATTTAGGGAACATCTGTGCAGTCCTAGGTCTTGGCAGCATGGCATGCATCATGGAGGGTAGCAAGTTGCACCACTACTTCACGGAAAATGACTACTCTGGTAGGTAAGACAGGCAGGACAGCACCAAAGTCACAGCACCTGCCCTTGTTCTTACATTTAATTTATGCAAGTTTCAAGCTGGTGCTAATGAGATTAGTATAGCCATGGTTAGTGAGAGGTAAAGGTTAGTTTTCCATGAGTAAAGAGAGAAGTTAGGTCAGGAGTGAAGGTTATTGCTAGGTTTGGTGGGGGGCATTTCTTTTGGCTTAGGTCAGTTAGGAAGATGAGATGTAAGGCATACTAAGTTTCATTCTACTTGCCAGAATTATGAAGTGCAAGGACATACTGATGAAATCCTATATATCAATTACGCATTGCAAAATGTTGCATATATTTTTTCCTACATTTCAGTTTTCTCTAAGGTAGACCTTGTTTCTGAAAATGGTTTGTCATATTTAGCTAATGCCAGAAATAGTTTTGTTTATACTGAGCTATGAACTCCTCCTCCACATACAAGACCTCTGTTCTTTCTCATCCGAAGGGTTTATTTACATCTCCATTTTGAGAATTATTATGCATTCAATGTTGTCACAGTACAGTGACCATATTGATCAATGATCCTGAAATAACTAGCATGAATGCAGTCAGTGCACCATAACAGCATTGCGGGACTATTGAAAAGCTTTAGCCATATATTATCATTTTAAGCTTAATATAGCATGTGTCACAGTGGTGTCATGCCATACACTTTTATCTCTCTGCAAATAAGCATCACTTAATAATATGTTACACATGGCACATGACTGACAATCCTTTCACATCATCAAATATGTCTAATTAACTTGTCGATTTCTCATTACTGCCTGCCAAACTGGTAGTGTTAAAAAATGCTTCCATTTCTGAGCTGTCTAGCAAAATTCTGAAGGCTTGGCATCACGCATTATCTTAAAAATGAGCCTAATTAGAGAAAGACTCTTTGTTACTCTGGATTGGGCATCAACTAAAAAGCGTAATTCATACCTTTTTTTTAATGTTTCTTAAAATGTTCTATTCCAATGAATTACACTCACTGTTTTTTAGTAGGAGGGCTTTTCGTTTTTTTTTTAGCCCCCTATACTTTTTAGGGGTTTTGGGTCACCATGAGCAACATGGGTATTTCTAAACTCCCTTAAATGATATGAACTGCCCAAGACATTTCTCCTGCTTACTGTGCTGAAGGACAAAGAATCGCTTTCGGGCTGAGCCGACCCATTCTGTTATGAAGGTCCCAAACAAGCATGAGTTTGCCTATTCCACTATTTCTAGAGCTGTCAAAGTATTTAAAGACATCTCATTGCCTACCCGGGAGGGTGTCTGTCAGATGAAAAAAAGAGAATATCATAAAACAAAAATATCGAACAACATTTTAGGGACTTTTTTTGTAAAGGGGTTACTTGAAAGTGGTGCTCATGTAGTTCTTAGCTTCTCTTATTACAAACACTACTAAAGTGTACACAGTGCAGACATTTTTTAGTTAAATGGGACACAGAGGCATGTTCTGTGGAGCTGTCCGTGTCACCGGCTCCCAGCTGCACCCCCAGAATATACCAACAAGCAGTTTGCAGGGGAGGAACACCTGCACAATGCCCTTTAAAACCATCCTCCTGCCCCCCCCCCCCCCCCCCCCCACTCCTTCCATGCCTGTCAGTGCTTTGTGTGTGCCGTCAGAGGAGAGCACAAGGCTGATTCTGCAGCATCATGACCCCGTGGTCGCAGACATTTTTTTTCCTTTGCAAAATAAAAGTAAAGGATATCTGGAGATAGGAGTGGCAGTAAGGGGCTCTACCTGATCCGGCCAGCCCCCAGATCAGGTATTAGTTTTTTTGTTTGTTTTTATTTAGTTCATCATCTGGCTCTGGTTTGCTGTAAGTATTATTTTGAGATGTCCTTTATAAAACAATTAGAGTTTGAACAGTATGGTTATGATCCAGTTTAGTATCATGCCTGAAAAAGAGACACAAAGTTTTGAAAGTTTGCAATAAACTGCAGTTAGTCATTAAAGGCATTACCTGAATCAATTTTTATTGGTTTGATGTCGGCATACAGTATGAAAGAGAAGACAAAGTAGGGACTCCTAGAAACTGGCAATCTGTTCTTGGTGGCAATTTTACCATTGTGCTGCACAGCAGAATTTGAGTACTTGGTCATAGTAGAGCGAGCATGCATTTTGTAAAGTTCTGCCTGTCACATAGAGAGCACAGATCGAATCTGCTGTGAAATCGTTAACGCAAATGTTGACCGATTGATCATTTTCCATCCAAAATCGATTGATTCAGTCAATCTGTCCAGGCTTAATATTTTGCTTCATCACTGGCGAGCTGGAAGCGTATCATTAGTGGCATTTGATTCAGCAACGACTGACGCAGCAATAATATCACCTGTTTGCCGGCGCGAGTCCCCGAGTCTATGCTGTCACTTTCTTCGGATGGCCTTCTTCTAGATCTCCTCTTCACTTCCTGTCCCATCCTGTGAGAAGGCGATGTTCAAACAATAGAGCTCCCTCTACTGTTTGAACTTCCGCTTGTCACAGGACAAGACCGGAAGTGAAGGAGATGGAGAAGGCGGCCAGCTTGAGAAAGTGACAGGACTGACCTGGGAACCTGCACCGGTGGACAGGTAATTTCATTGCTGCTGGCTGTGAGAGCACAAAAGTAGCAAAGCTTGGGGTCGGCGAGCAGGTGGCAGCGGTAGGTCCACAGGTTGTGAATCGATTTCATGCTGAACTCTATTCAAAATCTGTGTGCAGTGTATGGGCAGCCAATAGATCCCTCTCTGATCAGATTCGATCAGAGAGGAATATATCTGTTGGTTGATCTGGTGGCAATCGACCAGTGTAGGCAGCCATTACCTGGGGCTTCTTACACCTCCTATGAGTCATTTGTGTCCCTTGCCACAGCTCTTCTCCTCCTAGGTCCCGTTGGTAGCCTCTGAAGGATCACCAATGCTGATGGGTCAGCGTCTTCTGTACGTGCGCCCACGTCACTGGGTGTACTGCGCTGTATGCTCCTGATAACATGGGTGCATTCATGCACGGAGCTGGCTAGCACCCACGCACGCGCAGAAGACGCCGACACGATACGTTTGACTGGATTTGACGGATGGTTGTTTCAGGTGGGTGATTAAGACACTAACGATGCATGAAAGATCCACGGGATGCCAGGCAGCTGGTATTGTTTAAAAGCAAATAAATATGATAACATCCATAGCCCTCTCACTTCAGGTATTCTTTAATAAAGGCTTTCTTTAGGCTGACACAATAACATGAAAATTGGCTGAGCATTCTGATAATCTGTTGGGAAAGGGTGAGCAAAGATTAGGCAGCAGACACTGATAACCCTGAGAGATAAGTTGAATGACTATAGTGGTCCTAAAAGATATTAAACCCCATTTTTATGCTGAAAAATGCTGAGCCATTCTTACTGTACATAAAGAAATAAAATAATCAAAGAACTGCAGTGTAACCAAAAGATTAAATTATATACGTTTGATAGTGACTTCTTTATGCTTAATTTTATGTTCACAACACTTAAAGAAAACCTGAACTGAACATAAAAAGTCAAAATAAACATACACAAGTCATACTTACCTCCTGTGTAGTCTACTCCTCAATCTAATTTTCCTCTCCTGCGTCCTGTTTGTTCACTGTGATCAAGGGAATTCTCCGTCCTCCATTTTGAAAATGGCCATTACTCCATAACAGCTTTCTGGTCAGCATACAGTTAAACTGTAACATCGCCCACTTGAGCCATAGGAAAACATGGACACATCAGTTCTCCTCTCAGCTATAACTGACAGCAACTGATATATAACTGACAGCAACTGATATATTTCAGTTCTGACAAAATGTTGTCAGAACTGGAAGGGATCATTGTCAGAAGAAAATGGTGAGCTTCTGAGAGGAACTGATGGCAAGGTAACTATGTAATATTCATTTGAAGTAACCTCATGTGTTTATTTTAAATAATTTTACTCAGTACAGGTTCTCTTTAAGGCTGCCATACACTGATCGCTAGCCACCAGATCGACCAACAGATCCCTTCTCTGATCGAATCTGATCAGAGAGGGATCTATTGGCTATACTTGGGATCTATACACTGCACACAGATTTTGAATTGATTTCAGCATGAAATCGATTCACAACCTGTGGAACTACCGCCCTGCCTTGCCACCTCGGCTAGCCGCAATACATAACCTGTCCACCGGCGTGAGACCCCAGGACCGTGCTGCCCCTTCTACCAGCGTCGTCCTAAGTCTCCTCTTCACTTCCTGCCCCATCCTGTGACAAGCGGACGTTCAAACAGTAGAGAGCCCTCTACTGTTTGAACTTCACCGACTCACAGGACAGGAAGTGAAGACGCTGGAAGAAGTGAGAGACTGCAGGAACCCGGGGCTCGCATCGGCGGACAGGTGATGTATTGCTGCGTCGGTTGTTGCCATATTTAATGACACACTCTTAACTAGTGTTGGGCGAACACCTGGATGTTCGGGTTCGCGAACGTTCGCCCGAACATGGCCGCGATGTTCGGGTGTTCGCGCCGAACTCCGAACATAATGGAAGTCAATGGGGACCCGAACTTTCGTGCTTTGTAAAGCCTCCTTACATGCTACATACCCCAAATTTACAGGGTATGTGCACCTTGGGAGTGGGTACAAGAGGGAAAAAAAATTAGCAAAAAGAGCCTATAGTTTTTGAGAAAATCAATTTTAAAGTTTCAAAGGGAAAACTGTCTTTAAAATGCGGGAAATGTCTGTTTTCTTTGCACAGGTAGCATGCATTTTGCCGCCATGCAGTCATAAATGTAATAAAGATAAGAGGTTCCATAAACAGGGACCGGCAACGCTAACCCAGCAGCAGCACACGTGATGGAACAGGAGGAGGCGCAGGAGGAGAAGGCCACGCTTTGAGACACAACAACCCAGGCCTTGCATGAGGACAAAAAGCGTGCGGATAGCATGCTTTTTGCCGCCATGCAGTCATAAATGTAATAAAGATAAGAGGTTCCATAAACAGGGACCGGCAACACTAACCCATCAGAGATGGTCATTGTTCATGTTACTTGGTTGGGGTCCAGGAGTGTTGCATTGTCGTTTCCAATCCAGGATTGATTCATTTTAATTTGAGTCAGATGGTCTGCATTTTCTGTGGAGAGGCGGATACGCCGATCTGTGACGATGCCTCCGGCAGCACTGAAACAGCGTTCCGACATAACGCTGGGTGCCGGGCAAGCCAGCACCTCTATTGCGTACATTGCCAGTTCGTGCCAGGTGTCTAGCTTCGATACCCAATAGTTGAAGTGTGCAGATGGATTGTTCAACACAGCTACGCCATCCGACATGTAGTCCTTGACCATCTTCTCCAGGCGATCGGTGTTGGAGGTGGATCTGCACGCTTGCTGTTCTGTGGGCTGCTGCTGCATGGGTGTCATAAAATTTTTCCCACTCCAAGGACACTGCCGATACCATTCCCTTTTGGGCACTAGCTGCGGCTTGTGTTGTTTGCTGCCCTCCTGGTCGTCCTGGGTTTGCGGAAGTCAGTCTGTCGGCGTACAACTGGCTAGAGGAGGGGGAGGATGTCAATCTCCTCTCTAAAGTCTCCACAAGGGCCTGCTGGTATTCTTCCATTTTGACCTGTCTGACTCTTTCTTCAAGCAGTTTTGGAACATTGTGTTTGTACCGTGGATCCAGAAGGGTATAAACCCAGTAATTGGTGTTGTCCAGAATGCGCACAATGCGTGGGTCGCGTTTAATGCAGTCTAGCATGAATTGAGCCATGTGTGCCAGAGTCCTGCCAGAATCCTCCTCATCCTCTTGTGAGCGTTGTGATGCATCATAGTCGTCACCTTCTTCCTGGTCTGCTTCTGCTGACCATTCGCGCTGAATTGTGGAAGTCCAACGTGCACCACTCTGGCCCTCGTCAGTGGTGGCATGAAATTCCTGCTCCAACTCCAGCTGTTCCTCCTCCTCTTCTTCGTCATAGCTGCTGGGGCCAGCGTTTCCTGAGGCGGATGGCCTGATGTTGGTACCATCACGCTGATCATTTTCTCCTTCAGATTCCCCCAGTTGCATCATGACAGCTGTTTCCTTGATTTTCAACATTGACTTCTTCAGTAAACACACACAGCAGTGGTATGGTAATGCTGACTGCAGAGTTGTCACTGCTCACAAGCAACGTGGATTGCTCAAAATTTTGGAGGACTTGGCAGAGGTCCAACATGTTGGCCCAATCGGATCCACAGAAGCTTGGCAGCTGTCCGGATGCGCCTCGGTACTGCGCCGTCATGTACTGGACCAGTAGCTGATACCCACTTTTACATGAAAAATATAATGATTTTCACAAACAGACCATCAGGGGGCGCTGTATGACTGATTTTGTGCTGAAACCCCTCCCACAAGAGGCTCTGGTACCGTACGGTACTCTGGGCAAACTGCCACAATGTAACAATGACACACACAGGAAATGGCTGTTTATAGCTGTCTGTTAAAGCCAGAACAGCTACATAATCTGCCCACAGTAACAATGTCACCATGTAATACATGTCAGAATGTGAATCTGGGAGAGGAAAGATTTTACAATGAGCAAACTCTGACTAAATCATGTATACATAATTATTGTAAAAATTAAGCACCTTTTTATATTAAATTATTTTCACTGGAGTTCCTCTTTAAGTATCAAAAATCTTAAAAATGCATGATGTACAAGCAGCCAGCAACAGCTCCGCTGTTTCGGGCTATCTGCCCTTTCTCAAACTGTATAGCATGTCATCCACCTCGAACATTGATACATCATCCATTTATATAGTGAGCTAGCCTTCCAGCAAGTGATCAAGTGACCAGTGAGCGACCAATCCGGCGCATGGGACTGCCCACGGACCTGATGGGAAACTATGGGCTTAATATGCAAATGATAGCAAACATCTGCCCCCTGGGGATTAGCATACAGAAACCACCCCCCTCTCACAATTCGAGAATAAACAAACGTGGCAGATACTCACCGCCGCACACGCTGCAGAGAGGTAGGTGTGGAGCGTCTCTCCATCCACTTCCAGCGTGTCAAAACAAACATCACTTGAATCACGTGAGTCACGTGTGATAACAGAGGACGCACTCTGCGCATATCGTAAGCAGCAGCCGCGTCTTCTAGTTACCCGGCAACGGGACACTCTGCTAGTGTTGGGCGAACACCTGGATGTTCGGGTTCACGAACGTTCGCCGAACATCGCTGCGATGTTCGGGTGTTCGCGCCGAACTCCGAACATAATGGAAGTCAATGGGGACCCGAACTTTCGTGCTTTGTAAAGCTTCCTTACATGCTACATACCCCAAATTTGCAGGGTATGTGCACCTTGGGAGTGGGTACAAGAGGAAAAAAAATATTTGAAAAAGAGCTGATAGTTTTTGAGAAAATTGATTGTAAAGTTTCAAAGAAAAAAAACTGTCTTTTAAATGTGGAAAATGTCATGTTTCTTTGCACAGGTAACATGCTTTTTGTCGCCATGCAGTCATAAATGTAATACTGAGAAGAGGTTCCAGGAAAAGGGACCGGTAACACTAACCCAGCACAAGCAGCAGCACACGTGATGGAACAGGTGGAGGCGCAGGAGGAGAAGGCCACGCTTTTTGAGACACAACATCCCAGGCCTTGCATGAGGACAAATAGCGTGCGGATAGAGCAATGCTTTTTCCCGCCATGCAGTCATAAATGTAATAAAGATGAGAGGTTCAATAAACAGGGACCGGCAATGCTAACCCAGCAGCAGCAGCAGCAGCACACGTGATGGAACAGGAGGAGGCGCAGGAGGAGAAGGCCACGCTTTTTGAGACGCAGCCCAGGCCTTGCATGAGGACAAAAAGCATGCGGATATAGCAATGCTTTTTGCCGCCATGCAGTCATAAATGTAATAAAGATGAGAGGTTCAATAAACAGGGACCGGCAACGCTAACCCAGCAGCAGCAGCACACGTGATGGAACAGGAGGAGGCGCAGGAGGAGAAGGCCACACTTTTTGAGACACAACATCCCAGGCCTTGCATGAGGACAAATAGCGTGCGGATATAGCAATGCTTTTTGCCGCCATGCAGTCATAAATGTAATAAAGATGAGAGGTTCAATAAACAGGGACCGGCAACGCTAACCCATCACAGATGGTCATTGTTCATGTTACTTGGTTGGGGTCCAGGAGTGTTGCATAGTCGTTTCCAATCCAGGATTGATTCATTTTAATTTGAGTCAGACGGTCTGCATTTTCTGTGGAGAGGCGGATACGCCGATCTGTGACGATGCCTCCGGCAGCACTGAAACAGCGTTCCGACATAACGCTGGCTGCCGGGCAAGCCAGCACCTCTACATTACTGTACATTGCCAGTTCGTGCCAGGTGTCTAGCTTCGATACCCAATAGTTGAAGGGTGCAGATGGATTGTTCAACACAGCTACGCCATCTGACATGTAGTCTTTGACCATCTTCTCCAGGCGATCGGTGTTGGAGGTGGATCTGCACGCTTGCTGTTCTGTGGGCTGCTGCTGCATGGGTGTCAGAAAATTTTCCCACTCCAAGGACACTGCCGATACCATTCCCTTTTGGGCACTAGCTGCGGCTTGTGTTGTTTGCTGCCCTCCTGGTCGTCCTGGGTTTGCGGAAGTCAGTCTGTCAGCGTACAACTGGCTAGAGGGGGAGGATGTCAATCTCATCTCTAAAGTCTCCACAAGGGCCTGCTGGTATTCTTCCATTTTGACCTGTCTGACTCTTTCTTCAAGCAGTTTTGGAACATTGTGTTTGTACCATGGATCCAGAAGGGTATAAACCCAGTAATTGGTGTTGTCCAGAATGCGCACAATGTGTGGGTCGCGTTCAATGCAGTCTAGCATGAATTGAGCCATGTGTGCCAGAGTCCTGCCAGAATCCTCATCATCCTCTTGTGAGCGTTGTGATAGTTGTTGTGATGCATCATAGTCGTCACCTTCTTCCTGGTCTGCTTCTGCTGACCATTCGCGCTGAATTGTGGAAGTCCAACGTGCACCGCTCTGGCCCTCGTCAGTGGTGGCAGGAAATTCCTGCTCCAACTCCAGCTGTTCCTCCTCCTCTTCTTCGTCATAGCTGCTGGGGCCAACGTTTCCTGAGGCGGATGGCCTGATGTTGGTACCATCACGCTGATCGTTTTCTCCTTCAGATTCCCCCAGTTGCATCATGACAGCTGTTTCCTTGATTTTCAACATTGACCTCTTCAGTAAACACAGCAGTGGTATGGTAATGCTGACTGAAGAGTTGTCACTGCTCACAAGCAACGTGGATTGCTCAAAATTTTGGAGGACTTGGCAGAGGTCCAACATGTTGGCCCAATCGGATCCACAGAAGCTTGGCAGCTGTCCGGATGCGCCTCGGCACTGCGCCGTCATGTACTGGACCACTGCACTCTTCTGCTCGCAAAAGCGGGCTAGCATGTGCAGCGCGCGTAGGGACATCACACAGCAAGCGATGGTGGGGGAGATTGAAGCGCTCCTGCATCTTGGCGAGTGCCCCCGAAGCATTACTGGAATTTCTACAATGTTTGGCCACTCGTCGCACCTTCAACAGAAGATCGGCCATGCCTGGGTATGTCCCCAGGAACCGCTGAACTACTAGGTTCATCACGTGCGCCAGGCAAGGGATGTGTGTCAGCTTAGCCAACCTTAAAGCGCGAATGAGATTACTCTCATTATCACACACAACCATGCCCGGTTTCAGGTCCAGCGGTGCCAGCCACAAATCCGTCTGTTCCTTTATTCCCCTCCAAATTTCCTCCCCTGTGTGCTGCTTATCCCCAAGGCAGATCATCTTCAGCAACGCTTGCTGACGCATGCCAACAGCTGTGCTGCACTGCTTCCACGATCCTACTGCTGCTGGGTTCGCGTTTCCGGATGAGGTACAGCTTTGAGATGCGTTGGAGGAGAAGGAGTCAGAGAGGTAGCTGCTGCTTCTGTTATCCAGTGGGAGGGACGGCGGTGCAGCTGTTTGCGGCGTGGGCAACACCCGCGCCGTAGCAGGTGAGGAATCGCTGCCAGGCTCCACAAGGTTCACCCAGTGCGCGGTAAGGGAGATGTATCGACGCACTCGTCCAGGTGTCAGTGGTGTGGGGAACCTTGCAGGCAACGGCATTCTTCAAGCTTCGGGTTATTTTGCTGACCACGTGCTCATGCAACTCAGGCACTGCAGAGCGCGCAAAGTGGTAGCGGCTGGGAACCACGTAACGTGGGATGGCCACTGACATCATGCCCTTGAAGCTGTTTGTCTCCACCACTCGATATGGCAGCATTTCGCAGGCCAGAAGCTTGGCTATGCTGGCTGTTACTGCCACGGCCCGGGGGTCATTTGCTGGTAATTTCCTCTTACGCTCAAGCATCTCCGAGACAGACAACTGAACCGTAGGGCTGCACACTGAACGGCTGTTGGTTGTTGTGTTTGATGACTGGGAGACCTCAAGAGCACTATTCCGGAAAGTGACAGTTGCAGCGTCGTCTGATGTTTGTGAATGTTGTTGTGAACCACGCAATGGCTGGGCTACTGCTGCTGCTGAGGAGGGTCTGGTGGTGAGTCTGGTGACCCCAAGGGAGGCAGTGTTGCTGCTGGTACCCTGTCCTGGCGGCCACAGAGTGGGATGTTTGGATACCACGTGGCGGGTCATGCTGGTGGTGGAGAGGTTGTTAATATGTTTCCCCCTGCTCAGGCGGGTCTTGCACACCTTGCAAATCACCATGGTACCATCCTCACTGCAGTCTTCAAAGAAAGGCCAGACTTTGGAGCACCTGCCTTGCTGGCGATTTTTGTTTGCGCCTCTTTTTTGTCTCACTTGAACTTCCACGCTTGTGGTGCCTGAAATTGCGCGCCGCCTACCTTGTGGCACAAGTCGAACTCGTGCAGCAGTGGGTTCTTCAACAGACTCATCTGTGCTGCTGCTACGACGGCGATGTTCTCCTTCACATACAAAATCTGGGTCTCTGTCAACATTGTCCATAACCTCCTCCTCCTCTTCCATCTCCTCAAACTCGTCATATGTGATTGTGGGCCGCCGCCGTGGAGTAGAGCTCCCCACAACAACCTCTGCGCAGCACACTCCAACGTCGTCTTCAAGATCTTCTCGGCCGACCTCCTGCAATTGAAACCCCTCTTGCCCAACTTGCTCTGGGATTTGGGTTTCCGAGTCCTCCTCGGACTCGCCCTGCATTTCAGTGCGCGGTGCATTTCCCACAGTCAATGGTTGTGAATCCGGGCACAAAATTTCTGGCAGTTCCATTGACCTTTGAAAGGTGGAAGTTTGTTGGGCTGGGAATAGCTCCTGCGAATACCCCATTGTGTCCTGAGGAAATTCTTCGGACTGGTTATTTGGCAGTTGTGTGCGTGGTGTCGCTGCCGGTTGTCT